>NC_134855.1:82110971-82410971 GCF_049852395.1 Peromyscus maniculatus bairdii | reverse complement strand
GTGCTGTTTGCCATGAGGCCTTTAATAGAAGCAAGATGACATGGATGTGATGTCTTTGATCTCTAGAACTGTGAGTGAAATGAAATGTTAAGTTATCTAGCCTCAAGGCATTTCTTATAGTAAAAACAAACAAACAAAAACCAAAATGCTAACACAGTAGCATGTTAGACGTAGAAAAAGAAAAAAATGACAACTGTTTGTGCTTTCTGGACATCTCCTTAAAAGTCTGCGATCAGACTGAGAGGATGGGTACCAGCAGAAAGAAGGAAGGCTGCAGCAATCACTCCCCTGACTCTAGGGTTTGTCAGTTGGACTGTCTCTAATGATGGAGGTGATTCCTATAGTACAAAATGTTGGGAAATCAACAAGCAGAAAAAGTAAAACTTAAGGGGCTTGGAGGTTAAGAGCACTGGCTGCTCCTCTAGAGCATTGGGGTTCAACTCCTAGTACCCACAGTGGTCCACAACCACCTTTAGCTTCCGTCTCAGTGGATATGATGTCCTCTTTTGGCCTCCCCAGGCACTGCATGCACGTGGTGCACAGACATACATTCAGGCACACATTCATATACTTAAAATTAAAATATCAAAAACATTTTAACAAATTACAGAAAACTGTCAACTTTTCAGAACAAAAGTTAATTTCTAAAGGTATAAGAATTTTATTTTCAGTATCTATAAATGAGAATTCATAAAGTTACATATAAAAATAAAGAGAATAGTTTCTAAGCAGCTTATCAAAATCCATTTTAATGTGTGCTCATTATATAGATTATGCCTTTTTCATAAATATAGATAAAAATAACAAGCATCTACAAGTAACAACACTCCACAAAGCAAACTACATTGGCTAGAAAGACAATCCTGAATCCAGACATGGCCTTGCTGCACACTGGAAAGCAGCTCTACTCATCATGCCCTGATTCCTGAGTCATATCTGTACCCTTGGGTATATCTGCTCTAAATGTGACTCGTCAATCAGTGTTCCCTAAGCTTGTTGCTTCTCACTGAGCACTAGTTCTCCTTGTTAGACCAACATTTGCAAGTTCAAGACCAGATAAGTAACAAGCAGCACCTGTATCCAGAGGACAGGTTTACATTTACCTGTGAGAGTGAGGGGCTGTGGGGCAATGCCAAACTCCATCTAGAAGATGAAGAAAAGCTAATACTGTTCCTCAGTATTTTGGTCTCTTGCCTTTTCTTATGCAGGATCATCTAACTTTAAGAAGACAGGATGAGTTTCCAGCTGTCTCTTCCTCTGTGCTGATATGTGTAAATACCATACATATATGTGTATGATACATACAGCAACAGAAGTCACTCATGTCTCTCTTTCTAAATTTAATTTTAGCTTTAATACACATATGTGCACTGCACTGTGGAATATGTCTTTCCTTTTCTTGTATCCAAATAAAAATGTATTTAAGTTTCTCCAAACATACAGAGAAAGTAAAACCACTTAATTTAATATTCACAGGGAAGCAGTCATAAAGAGTAGCACTACAGACCAGGATTCACATTGCAGACAAAGATTAAAAAACATCCAGTCTTTCAAATTAATATATCTGACTGACTTTCTCTAATGTTCCCGCTTCACCTGCAGCACATCAGACAAGGTAATAATTTATGATAATCATATGAAAATATACAATTAATATTCATCACCTCTCATTCCTCATCACTTTAGATGATCAGTAATGCAGAGTGAAAATGCTGTCAGATTTCTAATTGCTTTGTAATGGGCTCGAAACAGGGAAATCATTAAAGGCAAACAATCTGTCATTTGTCTGTTACTTTAACTATCTATCACACCAAAAAAACTCATTAAAGAAATTGCTAATGAGCTACAAAAGACTGTACTCATAGTGCTTCTTGGCAGATTAAAAAGTAATAGTATGAATTGCTCACCGTATTTTTAAAAATATGATACTTTTCTGGAAATTCATCAGAAGACAGTTATCCAGTATATGTCAGCTGCCCGCTTTCATCATTCTGACATTGGCTCCATCACTGTAGAAAGCCCATTAGCAAAGGAGACTTGTTTTTCATCCACCTCAAATGATTAAACTGGAGGGCTTCGAGTAGAAGCTGCAATGCTAAATGTGTTTATCACTAGTAAACTGATGCAAGCAGTAACAAATAGTACCACAGCAATCCATATTCTAAGGTGAAGAATACAGTTTAAAATATGGGGGTTTTTAACTCATTTCTTTTGTAGACTTGAACTGTGGAAGATGCAATATATATATATATATATATATATATATATATATTCTTGAATGCGTCTATCATCCTGCAAAATTAGATTCAACTACTGAAATTTATGCATCATAACATTAAGGTCTACATAATAACATCAAATGTTTTGAAATTTTGATGGTATTAACCAAAAGGAAGATGTCTCACAACATCACTGTGGGCAATTTTACTAAAGAAACAAATCGTTTCTTTAACTTCTCATGTCTTCCTCAACTCAAGCTTTAATGGTATCACTGATTTTTATTTGTTTTAAGGGCAAAGGAGTAAACAAACAAACATCTCGGAATGCTTTCTGGGTTATGCAGTGCAGATCCAGTTTATTTTAGAAGAGCATATGAGTAAGGAAGGCAGAAATGCTGCTAGTCACACTTCCTTCTTACTAAGGATGAATCAAATGATGGGTTTCATGGCCCATCATGATAGACAAGTCATATTAATGAAATCAAACATCTCCATGCACGCCTATTCATATGCAGTCACATTTTAAGCCAGGTGCTGCAGTAAACATGCACTGGTGAATTCCAAACTAACTCCAAAAGGTTCCCTAACACCCTGGAAACATCTTCATTATACTCTCTAATTGACTTAAACAGACTTCATATCAACTATTTAACACATTTTAACCTACAAATTAACACCCCCTGATCATTCAGATTAACCTTTCTTCTGAGAGTCAATTATACGACAAAAATAAACTTTTTCTAAAAAAGTAAAAATGGAGAAGGAAGGATGCTATAAAAAGCAGCTTATAACTGCATTTTCTCACCTATTGAAAGAGATTGCCATGCATTCCAGGGAATCTAGGAAGAGTGGAGAAGCCAAAGTGCTCACAGAAGAGAGAGATGTAAGAGTGAGATGCTGAAAATAAGTTGGCATGTGTTATGATCATGAAAATGGATTAAGGACAGTATCTCTAATAGGTTCTGGGATGATTAAAACACAGGCGTGAAGAATATAGGGAAAAGAACCCCAGGTAAGATTGAGACTCCCCAGAAATCTAAAATACAAATACAATGGAGTTAAACAAGAGGCCACAACAGCAGCTCCGATGACGCTGCAGAAATGACAAGAGAGCAGAGACAGTTTAGGGGAGAAACCACAGCCGGTTTGAAAAGACAAGGTAGAAGAAGTGTTGTGTCAGTCTGCTTCCTGTTCCCACAGCAAAATACGAGAGAGAGAACACAACTCAAAGGAAGGAAGCATTTGTTTTGGTAAGCGTTTAAGTTTCCAGCTCTGTAACAAGGTGGGGCATCATGCCAGGAACCATGGGCAGTGGAAGCCACACCCTTCATGGCAGCTGGGAAACATGGACAGCACAGGAAAACCGGGCAGAAGTGGAGAGAGTCCCAATATTACCTCCAAAGACACGCTTCCAGTTCTAACTTTCCCCTTCTTGGCCCCAGCTCCTCATGACACTAATCAGTATGGGACACTGGGAATGTTCAAGACAGAAACTATAGCAGTTGTTTATTAGATTCATTTAAATATTGTATAAGCTTTTATGACAATCAGCCAAAAAGAAAAATAGTTTCTCTAATTCTTATCACGAGTTTCTCCTTCCCTTTACAGTATTACTTAAAGCTGAACATGTCCACATATCTTCATGGTCTAGTTTTATCTTGATTTAAATCTTTCAGGAATTCAAATAACCAGTTTCACTTTGTGCCTGTATGTTACCAATGCCAGTTCTCGGGATGCCCTCACAGGGTGCTTGCAGTTATTTCAGTTGCTTATTTCTTTATCTGTCTGCCAAGATGAGTAAGATACAGCCAAAGCTATCTCTGTATGAGGCGCAGAGCAAACAGAAACTATTTGTAGATTGAGTAAGTAAATGCAGGCTGTTTATGTACCATATTATTGCTTTTAAAATCTCATTACTAGCTAATTCTTGGTGGCTTGCCTATCTTTCTAGTAAAGTTTGAAGTTTAAAGTTGGTAATGAAATACGTAGAAAGAATACATGAATATAATGCCAAGAAATGAATAATTAGCACAAGTACCCTGTTGCTGTGGTTTGGATAGAAGGTAGTCTCAAGGGTAGAGCTATTTGAGGTAAAGAAAATCTGTTCTGTTACACACTGTCCACCTTTGTCACCTGGCACCCACTCCTATGAGAAACCCAAAGCCACGTCTACATGGCATTAGCCTAAAATGAACAAAACTGTGAACCAGAAGAAATCTTTTCGCTTCATACATTATCTCAGTATTTCATTGTGGTTGCAGAAGCAAACACAACTGTCTATACGGTAAGAAGCATAGCTTCTCAGCCGGGTGTGGTGGCGCACGCCTTTAATCCCAGCACTTGGGAGGCAGAGGCAGGCGGATCTCTGTGAGTTCGAGGCCAGCCTGGGCTACCAAGTGAGCTCCAGGAAAGGCGCAAAGCTACACAGAGAAACCCTGTCTCGAAAAAACCAAAAAAAAAAAAAAAAAAAAAAAAAGAAGCATAGCTTCTCTAGTATCATATCAAATAAATGTTTGTTGGGCATTCATTTATGGGCAGATTGGTGGTATTCACTTGGTAAATTGAGTAATGGAATAATTTTTGGCTACTGTTACAATCTGGGGTTTTAAACCTTCATAAAATGATCTCTTTATCTATAATACTTGATCATCATCTTGTAATTAAATATTTGACTTATGCCTACTGTTTTCATATAAGATATGTGTGGATAACATGAACTAAGACGGCTTTGCTAATGCTTTAAATTTATCTTGCAGCCAAATGAAAAGACTAATTCAACAAATAGTTGGTTGTGGCTTTATTTTTATAATTGGGTAATTTCTGTTATTCATAATGTTCTGAAATGCTGCTATGAGTTTACTGTTATACTAAAACTAAGAAGGCAATATTTTACTACTAGTAGTAATAAACCACCAGTACTAAGTACTTATTGTTTCAGGTACAATTCTTTCACTAAAGTCTCACAGCAGATTTATGAAGGAGGAATCATGTCTGCGGATTTTTTACAGAGGAAGAAAGCGGGGTACAGAAGGATTAACTCTTACAACTTCTCACTGCCAGGAAGAGGTAGAGCTCGAGCTGAGGTTACCCAGCTTGACTGTAGAATTCATGTCCTTAACTACCACATAATAGTTTATGTTTCATTTAAGAATATTTTTATATTTATTCTATTTTTAATTAATTGTAAGTTCATGTAAGCATGTGTCCTGAAAGGCCAGAGATGTTGGATCCCTCTGAAGTTGGAATTACAAGTGATTGTGAGCTGCTCAACATAGGTGCAGGGAATTAAACTCAGATTCACTACAAAAGCAGCATGTGCTTTTAAGCACTGAGCCATCATTCCAACCCAATAGTTTATATTTATGCTACATCAGTTTCACATATGATGGATAAATTTGCTTCTGAAAATAAGGCAGTAAGAAACCAACCTATTGTAGAAACTTGCTGGGAACCAAACTGATCCAAGGCTTTCCTGAGGCCCTGAGATGGACCTATAACCATGAACATGCTTAGCAAGTCATTAATAGCCTGGGGCCAGATCCTTGGGAGCTTTTCTCCAGCCTCTGATGTATGGAGAAGGAACATAGTTTCTTGTCTAAAACCACCAATATGCTTGGCAGAGCCAATAGTGGCCCAGGGCCAGGGTGTTGGGGGAGCTGAGGCTTTCCCTAGAAACCAACTATCCCCTCAAAGGACTATGGTTCTCAGTTCCAAGGCACCTGTGATGCTCTTAAGATACTGTGTTCCTTTTGCGCAACATTGCTTGATGAGCTTCCTGTTGATTTCTTCCTATTGTATGATAGCTTTCTGCTGATCATGTCCCATCTTCTTGAAAACCATACACAAGACACTGTACTTCTTAATAAGCTTGCTTAGCATAAGACACAGCTTGTGCAAGACCTGACCCCAGATTTTATATCTTCTTTATCTTCTCTCCCCCTGGTCCACTAGCTTTAGGACCCCATCACTGAAGAACGACCTGGTCCAGGTCAGAAGCTCATCTTTTGAAGTGGGAAGAGTGAAAAACAATGACAGCATGAAATTTGCAGGCAAATGGATGGAACTAGAAAATATCATCCTGAGTGAGGTAACCCAAACCCAGAAGGACAAACATGGAATGTACTCACTCATAAGTGGATATTAGATATAAAGCAAAAAACAATCAGACTGCAACCTACAGAACCAGGGAGGCTACCTAGCAGGGGCGACCATAGGATGACTGTGGTTTATAATAAGTTTCCTTTTTTTTTTTTTGGTTTTTCGAGACAGGGTTTCTCTGTGTTGCTTTGCGCCTTTCCTGGGACTCACTTGGTAGCCCAGGCTGGCCTCAAACTCACAGAGATCCACCTGGCTCTGCCTCCCGAGTGCTGGGATTAAAGGCGTGCACCACCAGCGCCCGGCCAATTAAGTTTTGGTTTTACTCAATTACTTGGCAAGCCTCAATGAAACATTTCACTATTAGGATAAGAATTTGTACTGTATAAAGCTGATAACAGAAACATAAATAAATAAATAAAAAAAGGAAGTTGGAAGAGTGAGGCATGTCAGCTCCCAGTACTCAGTTTTTCTGATAAGAGAGATTTCTTGCTCCACATGGCTGACAATCTAACTAGGGGAACTGTTATAGAACACACCTTTAGAGATAATAACACGTCATGGGATCAGAAGAGTACAAATGAGTATTTGGTAGGACTTGCTATGAATGTTGAAAGAAGTACTTTTTAGACACTCAGCTACTCTAGAAGGTAAATTAATGCCAGAATAAAAAGTTAGGTTCTCAGAGATGGAGAGATGAATCAGCAGGTAAAAGCACTGCTTCCAGTTCTAACAACCTGAGTTTGGTACTCAGGTCCCACATGGTGGAAGGAACAGCTGACTCCTGTAAGTTGTACTTTGACCTCTAACACATGCTGTGGCATACCCACACCCACACACATACAAATGCATATACAATAAAAAAATTAATGTAATCAAAAAAGAGTTAGGACTTTATTCTCTAGACCTGCTTTGCTCAATGAGATAGCCATTAGTGGCATGAGGCTATGAATACTGGAAACCAGTAGCCCAAACTAAGATTTGCTGTAAGAACAAACTATATGTCAGCTCTTTATATGATGACCTTTTATAATGATAGTATTCTAGATATGTTGTGTTAAATATAGTATTTTAAAAGTCACACATGTAGCTTGCATATGTGGCTTACTTTCCTATATTTCTATTGGATAACATTGTTCTAGAAAACAGGAGATTAAAGAGCAGCGACCCAAAAAACAGTCACTGTGAGAAGTTTATCCAAGTGTCAATGACTTGCATTATAAGACAAACCATCTTTTTTCCCCAAAGAAATAAAAACAACAATAACAAAAACAAAAACAAGTTGTTAGTGAAGGAATTAGTCTGATAAAATACATTTTTTTAGAGGCAGAGCAACCAGATTTGGTGTTCCAAGTGTTTGGATACAGATCCAAGCAAACTACTCCTAAAACATCTTTGAAACAACCTGAGAGATTAGAACAGGGTGGGTATATTGGATGATATAAATTAAATATTGACAGTTTTGATTGATTAAGGACACCTCAATAAAATAAAAAGTTGGCAGCAAACTAAAGGACTTGGAGATAAAATGCAAAGCATTTGGGATTTCCTGGGTGATATCAAATAAGTGGCTAGATATGAGACATGCAATAACCCAATGAGATAGTATATAAAAACTCTGGTTCCAAAAACTGAACTTCTTGAATAGATTTCTGTATACAAAGAAGGGTCAAGTAGGATTGTTTGAGGGGAGGATAGTTTAATGGAGGTTTTCTTATAATATTGTAGGAGAGGTCCACAATTCTCACTTCTGTTGTTTTGCATATTTTGGTATGCCCCATAGAGATAGTTTTCTAAATCCAGGACCAAAGCTAGACCCTTTGACCGTTAGTATAATGATCTTTGCTTCAAATATGACAAAATCCAGTGGAGAACCTACTCTATACTTTCATATTAAGATTTTTAAAGTCAACTGTATCATTTTGAAATTCCTCGTGTATTCTCTAATGTTCACAACATTAAAGAATTTATCCTGTTAGAATATTTCCTCTTAGTTTTATTTTCAGTGCTTCTTAAATTGGTATTTGGTAGAAGAAAGACTGAAGGGGAAATATACTTAGATATACTTATCTAAGAAAGTAGCAACAACCGAAAACACTTTGTATCTCCAAGGGAGGTCATATTATGTTCTCAAGACTAAGATGCTTTTCATCTCCAGATACAACGCAAAGAAGAGATCAAGGCAAAGTAAGAAACACAGAGAAGAGTTAATAAAAGGGAACAAAGAAAGAGAGACGAGAAGAAAAAAACTAACAGCACACTTAAAAAGTGCTCGTTTGGAGTACCCTTACCAAAATGACTCACAAAGGACAGTTCATTCTGGTAGGAGTGCTGGTTCTACACCTGCGTAATTAAGTATCTGGCCTTGATCACTGATTTGTTTCATCTACAAAGTAGTTATAGCAACACCTTCCAAAGTTGTCTCAATGGGCTGAAATGAAGCGAAAAAGAGTAAATGTGAAAGTATTTGAATTAAAAAAAAACAACTTTAAGTCATTTGCAGAAGCCTAAAGGGAATGATTATTAGGCATAATTTATGAGCTATCCTCATCCTTATCACCAACTTTCCGCCCCCAGTATAAACCAGTATGACCCGAGTTGCTCAAGGTAAAGTAAGCGGAACCTGGGATGAAGGTGCTCCCCAGCAGAGGTGGAAGGCCAGGGCAATTAGAGCAAGACGAGGAAAGGCAGTTCTCCAGAGCTCCTCTCACAGCTGACAGAAACCCGACGGATTACCATAGCAACCGCGTCAGGGCAAGAGGCGGGGCCCTTCAGGTATGTGCATCTACAACTAGGGCTCGACTGGAAACGTATTCCCACTGAACGCAGACTTCCGGCGGAAGGGAAAGTGGGTTCTGCTCTCTGCCCGAATGGGCTCCGGCTGTCTCCCGTGTGAAACTTGGTGAGTCTGACGCTGTGTGGAGCCAGGGGAAGGCACTGGCAGCAGCAGGCTGGGTAGGGCGGACTGTGGATGCCTGGGGTCCTGAAGCTCCAAGTCGGCGAGACCCGGCTGCCTCATGGTGAACTGGTTTCTAAAGCTGGGAGGACTGTGGCATCCTGGAGTGCACAGCTTCGGGAGCGATGTATTCGCAGGCTGTGAGCATCTGTGCCCTAGCAGGACTGCCCTCTCCCTGAGCCCGTGCTGTCACTTCGTACATGTTTACGTTTACTCTGGAAGAAAATAAGTGAGCAGCGAAAATTCAGAGGCTATGCATGCCATCAGCTTCAATTTCTTTGGCATTCTAATTTCTTTATCCATTCGTTTCGTGAATTCTAAGCCCCAGTGTTTTTAGTGAACACCTGTATGCCAGTTTTACCATTAGTATATAAGAAATACCTTCTTAGAAGTTCAGCCATCACCGAGACTCATTACTAAATTCTCTTTTTATGACATTGTGAATTTATTTCAAAGCTTAGCATATACTATGATGTATCTAGCAGGTTTCTGTGCTTCCTAGTATTCTTCCTTATACATGGCATTTATGAGACTTTTTAAATGGAACTATAGACTTTCCTGGGTTTGCGTTATGATCACAATTTACTTAATAAAGTAATAAAGAATTTAGGAAGGGATGTTTCATTATTCCGACTGTAATGAATTACCATAACATTTCTGCTGCAGCTTATCTGAGAAGGCACACTTCAAAGGACAAGGATGGCTTTTGAGCAGACACTCCAAAAGGATTGGTACAGCATTCTGGGGGCAGACCCGTCTGCAAATGTGTCAGACCTAAAACAAAAATATCAGAAACTCATATTACTGGTAAGTCTTTTTCTTTCAGATTGGAAATGGCAGGGAAAACAGTTTTGTTTTTTTAACGTGACCAAAAATTTAAGCTTCAAAACATGTAGCTCAATAGGAATCTAGACATTTGTTTGTTCAGTTGAAAATTTTGACAGTAGAGAAAAAAGAATTTTGATTAGGTCTGGGGTGATTGAATTAAAATCTTCTGATTCTATCACTATAAGAACTTGGACCACTTTTTTTCTGTTTGTCTCAGCTAATGTTGAATGAAATAATCCACGTAAAATGTTTAAAACAGTTTTTACTTAGTAAGTGTTAAAATCCACTAGCCACTAGCCACACTATTAAGTACTTGAAATGTGTACTGTTATGTGCATAAAATTGTAATGTGTATTAAATAGAGAATGTGCACTGGATTTTGATGACTTGGCACAAATAAGAATATAAAAGTCTAAATATTTTTATACTGATTATATATTAAAATGATAATAGTTTCTATGTACTGGTGGTTGCACAGAATATATGTGCTTGTTTTGCATACAATATTAAAATTTTAAGTAATATTTTTATTCTTTGAGAATTTCGTATAATTTTGATCATATCCGTTCCTCTTCCCCCAGCTTCTCCCCGATATTCCCCCACCTCCCTACTGACTCCCATTTTGAGTTCTCTTCTCCCCAACCCACAACCCATCGAGTTCAATTTGTGTTGCCTAAATACTCTTGGGTCTGGGGCTTGTCTTGGAGTGTGGTCTACACATCAGGAGTCAGACCCTCAAAGAAAACCGACTCCTCCTCTGCCTGCACTTATCACATACCAGTAACTCCTTAACTAGGGGTGGAGTTTTGTGCTCACCTCTTCCCCTCCATGCTGGGATTTATAATATCAAAATATCAATTATTTTGCTTGTGTTTAACATGCATGTGTAGCCTTTATTTATAGCTTAGATTAATTTCTATTGGATAGTGATAACTTAAGCCTTTTTATTGTTTTTCACTAATACTTATTTGTTTTTTTTAAATTGATGTGGTACATAAAATTATCTAGAACCTTTGAATTGTTTTATTAATTTATCCAGTTGTACTTTGATGATTGTGAGCCAAGGTCTTCATTTAGTAATGGTCTCCATTTAGTTCAGTTTACAAAAAAGAGCAAAGAATCATTATTTATGTAGCATTGCTTGTCTAATTTGTGACAAGTGTGATCTCTGATATTTTGCTCAAACTATGTTTATTGGGAAAGATATCTCACCATCAAAAATGTGCTAATATCCGAGTCTTAGAAAAATGAACTTTAGGCACCTTCTGCCTTGGAATTTTTAAGATGTATCAGAAAAATCAAGTACATTTTGTTGAAATTTTTCCAAATCATCCTTGTACTTTAGTTAATGCTAGTCAATGTTAGATAATGCTACGCTAGATAATTGACTGGAGAGACCTGGAGATCCTTCTATGTTCTGTTGTCTTTTAGTTGAGCACTGAGAAGGCTTTAAGTGATCCTATTTGTCAGACACATTAAAAATATATTATATATAATCTATGTCTGTCCACTACTAAGCTATACTCCCAGTATAGAAGGTTTTGTTTTTATGAAATATATCCATTTTGGTTTTGTTGTTTTATATGTATTGCTTCTGTGTCTTCTCTAACGTCATGGAAATACTCTTCTATGTCTTCTAGATGCTTTATAGTTTGCTTTACTGCTAGACCTATGCCTTCTATGTAGGCTGAGGTTGCTGGCTAGACTTGTATGTTTCCTCAGTATAGAAGTGTAGTTCCTCCAACATCATTTCATCATTTCCTGAAAACATTTTCTTTCTCCATTAGCCTGTCTGTTTCTGGGCATTATATGACATTTTCTTATTCTTTTTAAGTTTACTTTTGTTTACTTATGTTCTTTCTTAAATTTTTATTTTATTTAAAAAGTGTGTGTGTGTGTGTGTGTGTGTGTGTGTGTTGTGTGTGCAACAACACTGGTGTGTATAGGTCAGAAAACAACATGAGAGGGTCAGTTCTCTCTTTTGACCATGTGGGTCCTGGAGATACAACTCAGGTCCTTGGGTGTGGCAGCAAGTGCCTTTACCCACTGAGCCATCTTGCTGGCCCTTGCTCACATTTCTATAGAAATTTTAGAATCAGCTTATAAAAGTCTAACAAAAAACAGTTTTGGCTGAGTCTTATAAAATTTCATTAGTATATTTCCATTTTAGTGAAATAGATACTTTACCAGTATTGAATTTGAATACATGAACACATCATATTCTTTGCACTACTTATTTAAACCATTTTTGATTTATCTCATCAATACTTAATAATTTTTAGTACAGAAATTGTGAAGTTAGTTTTTGTCAACTTGACACACCTGGGAAGAGGCAACCTCAGTTAAGGAATTGCCTAGGTCAGATTAGCCTGTGTTTGTCCTTGGGACACTGTGTGGGAGGGCCCAGCCCATCGTGGGTGGTACTATCTATCCCTAGGCAGGTGGACTTGGGCTGTATAAGAAAGCTAGCTGAGCATAAGCCAGTGAGGGAGTAACAGAGCCAGATAGCAAGCAGTGTTCCTGGATGGTTTCTGTGTCAGTTCCTGCCTGACTTCTCAACGATGGCTCATGACCTGGAAGTTGAAAGATAAAATAAACCCTTTCTTCCCGAAGTTGCTTTTGTTCAGAGGGTTTTATCACAGCGACAGAAGACTGAATTAGGACAGAGATGTTACAATATTTCTTTGGGTTTATATCTACCAATTTGATGATTTGGTTTCATTGTAAATGTCATTCTTTTTCCAGTTTCACTTTCCAGTTATTGGTTGGCAGTGTGTAGAATTAGTATAACTTATTTTTATATATCAGTATCTCATTCTTCAGTTGTGGTGCATTTGCTTTAGAATTCTCCCAGAACTCTTATAGATGACTGAGAATTTTATACCAACATAATCACCACTTGCAACGAAAGAGAGCCCTCTCTTTCTATTGTGTGCCATGTGTTTCTTCTTGCCATACTGTATGGTCTACATGATTTGTGTTAGGTTTCACACCTGAGACAAATGGCTGAGGTGCCTATTTAACATATCAAAGCTGACACTGGCCACCAGGTTCTTCCTTCAATCTCTCAGCCCTTACCTGTTACAGGACCCTCCTGGCTGGCATACCCACCCCCTACCTTGAACTCTGTAGCCCAGGAGGCTAGGCTGCTCTTCCTGATATAATTCAGCCATTTTGGTTACTCACCCTCTTTGTGCCTTTGGGCCTCCTGGCTGCTGCACCGGGTTCCCATCTCTCCCCTGTCCTTTCTCTCCCCACTTTCCTCACATGCATGGGTCAGGGTCATGTCCACTCTGGACTCTCCCAGATGTCCCTGCCTCTGGCTATGCTCTTCCACACATCTGCAGTAAACCTTCTACTCTGCCATACTTAGGAACAGTCATGGTCCTGTCTTTATATTTCTTTTTGTTTTTCTCATTCTGTTTGCTTGTCTCTTGCCTGTGCCTCTGGTGGTTTTCTTCGACCGCTATTGCGCTGCCAAGGTTCAAAACTGAAGTGGGTTTCTTCTCGCTGAGGCTTTTACATTTTGGATTTGGGTTCTGTAGGCTTCTTAGAAGCCTTGGCTTTCTTATTCTTCAGCTCTCTGTTTTACAAAAGCAAAAGCGGAACTATGAATTATGAAAAAAAAAACTTCATGCTTTTACCAATGGGCTAATAGTAAGAGTACTGAAGATATTCGGATTTTTTTTTTTTTTTTAATATTCCTCTCAGGACTGGAATGTGCTGAGCTTTTCTTTCATTTTTTAAAAAATAGCCAAATTCCTTACCCCTCTTATGCTGCTCCAGAGATGTTGCTCCTTCTCTGGCCTCTGTAGGAAAACTGTTTCCCATAGATGTCTCTACTGCATTCCTCCAGGTCCTCGCCACCATCGCAAGGCTTTGCTCCTTCCACTCCTCGAAGTTCCGATGGTCAGGATCATCACTAGCTTCTCCCTTGCTAAAAGCAGCAATCAATTGTAGGCTTTCTTTTGGTTTATTACTTAGGTGGCCAAATCCTAGTGTTGTCAGAAGAGTTCTGATGTGTGTCTGCTAGCCTGGTATAATAATAGCACCCCTCACAGGGCGGTGGTGGCGTATGCCTTTAATCCCAGCACTCGGGAGGTAGAGCCAGGCGGACCTCTGTGAGTTCAAGGCCAGCCTGGTCTACAGAGCGAGATCCAGGACAGGCTCCAAAGCTACACAGAGAAACTCTGTCTCGAGAAAACAAAACAAAAGAAAAAAGCACCCCGCTTTATGCTCAGAAGTGTCCTAGTTGAAATTGTCACCCTGCTGTCAGCAGTATTTGATCCAGCTTACCACGCTTTCTCCTTTCATACAGTTGTCTTCACTCGTATTCCAGTACATAATATTTTTCTGAGATATTGCCTGTGAAAAACCATGTCTGGAATGTTGTAGGTATCCAGTAGATTCTTGCTTAATGGATGTAAGCAACTTTATATTTTAATTCCTGTATCACAAAGTTTTTACTTTTGTATTTTTCATTTTTATTTTCTGCTTTATTTATACATTTTTTTAAGTTTTGAATGGTTTCTTTATACAATTTCAGCAAAACAATATTTTTTAAAAATTATTAAAGTTTTCTTTGTCTTCTTTCAGTTCTGGGTCCTCCCCCTCCTCCCCTGGCACCACCACCACCACCACCACCCACCACCCACCACCACCACCACCACCACCACCAACAACAACAACAACAACCATATTTTTTTTTATTATAAAGGCTTCTTTATATACTTGATTCATGATCATATTTAAGAGTGAAATATTAGAGCTGATTTTTAACATTTTTGTCTGTGGCCAGAGGAGTTCATCCAGTTGGTCAATGATGCTATTTAAGCACTTCATTTTTTAGCATTTAAATCCATTTCCCATGGAGGAATTCTCAAATATCTACCTGGTGACACGGGAACCTGGGCTCCTAGTACTCTGTGTCCATGTTCTTTTTTCTTTTTGTCTTTGTTTTTTTTTCTTTTTTTTTTCTTTTTTTTTTTTTTTGGTACGCTGAACCCTTAACACAATGGCTAGTGTACCTGAATTAAAACCTCATTGGTCTTTATGTACATAGCAAAACTCTAGTTTTCTGCTTTGTTGGAGAGAGTGGATACCTGGCCTTGTGGTGAGGAAGAGTCCTGGAGAACCAAACTTATTTAGTCCTAGCCCACAACTCCATCCCTAAAGGTATTTAATGTCTTTAGTTCCTCAGCGTCTCTTGTTTCTGTATGAATGAGTTCACATACTCTTGCACTTTAGGCTTGTGTTTCAGTTTTCTGAATTGGAAACTGTTTCACTCAGCTTTCTATTACCATGATAAGTACTCATGATTTCATATGCTCCAATCCATGGTCATCAGACCCATTGCTTTGGGGCCTGTGCTGGGGCAGTTTATGGTACAGCAAAACCATTTACCAATTGCTAGGGAACAAGGAGAAAGAGAAAGAGACCAGGCCTCCACAATTGCTTTCAAGGGCACCTCCAAGGACCTTAAGACCTCACTTAGGCCCACCTGTCTGTTGAAGGTCCCATCACTCTCTGATAATATGGACCTGAGGATCAAGCATTTGTTTACCACATGGGTCTTGGAAGAAATTCCTGATCAAAACTATAGCAGGTACCACTTATGGTCAATTTTCCCAGCTGAGTACTAACCAGGTCTAATCCTGCTTAACTTCTGGGACTGTGACATACAGGCCAGTATGGTCATAGACTATGATCAATTTTCCATCTCAGTTTTGGTGTTTCTCACTTAACTATCTGTTCCTGCTTTTGATTTCATATGTCCATCTCTCTCTAACTTCCTTTGCTGTTGCAACAGTGGAATTTGGGAAGGAAACATGGATAAATGTATGTATTAATTTGCTGTTTATTATAGGCTCTAAACGATTTTCCTTTCTTCTTGTGGGACAGATGCCCTTCCTTAGCCATCTACTGTTATCTCAGGTCTGTTTTCACCCACCTGCTGCCTCACCGGAGTCACTTACTGGTTGCTTCAAGATGCTCTTAACATCCTCAGCTCCCCTTGTGCACCCTCCCTCATGAGTACCCACCCTAGGATATTGTGTTTAGTGATAGTTCTACAGGACACAGGTGGTAGAGCTGTAAAGTGGAGAGGATGTTGGCTGCAATGTCATAAAAGTTGGCATTCACATTTCTTCTTTCCTGCTTTTCTTATGGGAAGGAGTTGAGTGTGCTTACGTCTGATGGGAAGAAACCAAGAAAAGACTGTAGATTACATTTATAAAGATTTTATTGACAGAAGGGAATGGAGTCTCCAGAATAGGGAGAGAGATGAGCCTTGGTCAGAGGAAGGAGAGACTTGTCTCCATTGTTGCAGGGGGAGGAAGAAAAGGTGGCTGCATGGATGGCTTGCTTACCCATTTGATAGCAGAAAGCTGATGTGCTCGATTTGAGAGCTTCTCTTCTTCCTCTGAAGTAGAAGACAAAGCTGTCTATTGAGAGAAGGATGTGAGGAGGACAAGTAGCAAAGTACAGGAGGGTATTTCCCCTAGCACCCTTCTTGTGTCAATAGAAAATACTGATGTCAGTAGTAAATCTCAGTTGACAGATGTATATCAGGGACTAAGAGTCATAAGCCAGCAGAAACAGTCAGATAGTGTTCTGGCCTTCTTGAGGCTGGGTTTCTGTTACACATCATCTGTCCTTATAGACTAGCACAATAACTAAATTTTAACAGTGAGTCAAACTGTGCTCCTTTGTTCTGCTTAAGAAAGCAAGGATGTGCCAGGTGGTGGTGGCACACACCTTTAATCCCAGCACTTGGGAGGCAGAGGCAGGCCTCTGTGAATTTGAGGCCAGCCTGGCCTACAGAGAGAGTTCCAGAACAGCCAGGACTACACAAAGAGAACCCCTGTCTCAAAACAAAAACAAAAACAACAGAAAACAACAAAAAAAAAAAAGAAAAAAGAAAAAAGGAAGGAAGGAAGGAAGGAAGGAAGGAAGGAAGGAAGGAAGGAAGGAAGGAAGGAAGAACTTTTTTGTCCAGACCACCAGCCCAAAAATAATGACACAGAACTTATTATTCATATGAAAGCTTGGCCTTAGCTCTTTTCCCAACTAGCTCTTATAACTCAAATTAACCTGTTTCTATTAATCTATGTTCTGCCACATGGCTTAGTTACCTCTACTCTGTACTGTATGTCTGATCTCTTCAGTGTCTCTCTGGCATTTCCTGCACACCTAGATTCCTTCCTCTTCCTTTCTCTTCCCCAGAAATCCTGCCTATCCTCTCCTGCCAAGCTATTGGCCATTCAGCTTTCTATTATATCAATCACAGCAACACATCTTCACACAGTGTACAAATATTCTACAACATTTCCCCTTTTTATCTAATTGAAAAGGAAAGGTTTTTAACTCTAACATAGTAAAACTATATACAATAAGAACAATTATCATGTAAGAATTACATTCATGAAGTTCTGTCTATATTTGGCAAATTTGGAGAAAGTACTGTATTATCTGTTCTATCTTAGTGAATTCGAAGTTTTATACCTAAACCACTTTTTATCATAACTTGTATTACCATCCTAAAATTATCTTTTTAGATCTGAAAACATCTTAGATAAACAACTTTAGCTTTTAATTTTCTCAACCTTAAGCTTTACATCTCTTATGTAAGTTTCTTTTCTGAATTTGGTAACAAGGAAACCTGTAATTATAACTATCTAGTCTTCAACCCCAGCAAATACCCAAGAAGGTTATAATATTACCTGAGTAAACAGAAAGTACAGAGCATACAACTTCCAAAACTATAGAAATGACAAAGACAGCTGGCTGCCTTGGCAGTCACCCAACATTCCTCTGCAACATTTGGGCATCCATGTTCAGCCTACAGGCCTAGAATATCTGACAGACTTTTCTGTGAAGCAGGAATTTTGAAGGCCTGTCCTACCTTGTCTTGGCAAAGTTCAGCAGTCACTTTCTTTTGTATCCCACTTGTCCAGTTTGGACATCATACTGTTAGCAGTTGAGACAAGGGCAGTTTCTTTGCCCAGTGGCTAACTTTGGCACAATGAAAACAAACTCCATATGGAGGTTCTTTAATGCTCACCATCCTTTTTTGAAGTAAATTAGTGCTGCCAGGCGCAGACATGTCTCACTGTCATGAAAAGCCTTATGTCATTAAAACATCTTAAATGCCATATTCTGTAGGTCTCTGGGAGTATTTGAAGACCACCTATCTTTTCTAAAATATATCTGTTTAATCTTGAAACATACCTAACATGACTATAAGTTTGATTGTTATAGATGACTAACTACTAACCTACATTTCTTAATTATCCTAAATAGTTTTTAAAGACTAGAACTTTACATTACATTTTTAAATGAGCTGTATAGACACAATACCTTAAACAAGAGTAAAAACATATATACAGTATAACAAAAATAACCTTGAATTTGTATCAATATACTATGTCCCCCCTTTTTTCTTTCCAGAAAGAGATCTAACTTCCCTTGCTTAGTTTCTTCCCATACCATGACCAGTAATAATTTACAACCAACTCCCCTACACCATGACAAATGTGTAACCCACCAAATGACCAAAAACCACACCCAGCCTCTTGGGAATGTGAGTGTCCTGTTCTCTAGACTGCTTCCTGTTGTGTGGGGCATCTTTAGGGGACCCTGAGAAAATTGGGATAATGATCAAGTTCTGGGAGAGCTAGCTGTATTATTTTTTTGTTTAGTCTCTGTGTGGTGTGAAAGTGTATAGCTTATCTAAAGTCCTGGCTGGAGTCTGGACCATCTGAACTAGTAGCTTTGAAGTTATTCTAGATGAAGTTATTCTAGAAGTTATTCTAGATTTTTTGAGGAAACTGCAACAGAAGCATTCTGAGAGGCTGGATCACTTGGGCTACTTCTGTTGTCCTTATTCATTTCTAGTCCATTTGTTCTGAAAGCATGCAGACTTTAAAAAGTAACATACATATCTGCATTAATACAAGTATAGAATGTGTGGTGTGCACAGGTCAGCTAAAGATGATTTTTGTTCGATGTTTGAGCAGGTAAAAGACATTTGTCGAGCCGGGTGGTGGTGGCACACACCTTTAATCCCAGCACTTGGGAGGCAGAGGCAGGCAGATCAATATGAGTTCAAGGCCAGCCTGGGCTACAGAGTAGATCCAGGAAAGGTGCAAAGCTACACAGAGAAACCCGTCTCAAAAAACAAAAAACAAAACAAAACAAACAAAAAAAGACATTTGTCAGTCTTATAAGTCTGTTTGAACTGTGTAACAAAACCTCTATCCATGCCATATGAAAGGATGGCATGTAATAATAAGTCACCAGGACTCTATAGCCAATAAGATTTATCATGTCTCATCCAGTCTCAGAGCTGTTCCCACAGTAGAGGGATCAGCATACATGTCACCTTGTAGTTTTGCTCTTTATGTCTGTTGCTGAGATTTTCAGGAGGTCTCCTCCAATCAAATCTGGTCTTTATTAATTTTGAAGAATCTATAGCTTTTTGTTTCCTATGGAAACAAAAGCAAAACTTCTCTCCCAATAGAATGTATTTACTGACTTCCATTCTGAATATAGATTGGTTTAATTTAGCAATTTCCATAATCCAGTATCTCTCAGCAGCTATTGTATTTTGTTCATTAGTTTTTAAAAAATTTAAAGTCATCAAAGCACCATACAGGATCCAGACACCCTGTGTATTTCCCATCTTTATGTGGCTTTATTCTTTTATATCACTTTACTCTCTCTTTAAAGATTTTATTAAAGTCTTTGTTTTATTTATTTTTTATGAGTGTCTATGCCCATTTTCTTTTCTTTCTTTAGCATCTAAGCATATTTTAAGAATACTATATCTGTTTAGAGGTTGTCTCTGTCTGGACCTGACTTTTTGTGCATCTACAGCCTTCCCTGACTGTGTGAGCCAAACCTTAAACTGCTAGACTACTGCCACGTGGCTCCATTTAGAATATGGTGCACTGGTGACTGGTTCAGTCCACCTCAGTTCCATGAGAGCCTAGCCTGAAGTTGATGGGTACTGACCCAGAAGCCACATTTACTCACCTGAACTCCAGGAAGTTTATGGATCCACACTGTGGTAGGCATTTCTACCTAGTCTCCTATCACCAACTAGAACTCTGCCCGCTGCTAATAAACTTGTTCAAGTGCTCAGTAGGAGAGTCTCTTAAAAGAGTTACATCTCTGTAGGCCACAAGCACCAAGCTTACCCGAGAGACCATGGTCACCAGAAAGCTTTTTCAGGCCTTACGTACGTACATGTAGTCAGATGTTGTGTGCCATTGTATGGGCACATTTTTGTGGGACCACCAGCCCACAGATAATGACACAGAAACTTATTATTAATATGAAAGCTTGGTATTAGCTTAGGCTTTTCTCCAACCAGCTCTTATAACTCAACCTGCTTCTATTAATTTATGTTCTGCCACATGGCTTGGTTACCTTTACCCTGTACTGTATGTCTGGCCTCTTCAGCGTCTCCCTGGTATTTCTTGCACACCTAGATTCCTTCTCTTCCCTTTTCTCTCCAGACATTCCACTTATCCTCTCCTGCCTAGCTATTGGCTGTTCAGCTTTTTGTTACACCAATCACAGCAATACATCTTCACACTGTGTACAAATATTCTGCAACAAGCTTGGTCTGAGAGAGAGTTCCAGAATAGCCAGGGCTACACAATGAGAAACCCTGTCTCAATAAATAAATAAATAAATAAATAAATAAATAAATAACTTTTAAAAAATGCAAGGATGTATGTAGTTGTTTTCACAGCATGTATCTAGTTGAGAAATCTAAAGCTTAAAGTGTAACTTGCTGGTGAGAAACAGAATTAATGGAGATCAAAAATCTAAGTGTGATCACATATTTTGCAGTTCTTCACTTTCTCCCATTATATCACACTTTCTCCCAAAATTGCCATGCCAAAGGGTTTACTATTGCTTAAAGGCAGAACTTCTATTCTTCTGGGTTTCTGTACAACATCTTACAGTCAGTGAGGTAGAGCATAAAGCCAGACTAATTACTATTCTCTTTTACTTTCAAAAGAATATAGATTGTGTATACCTTATGAAGTGAAATTTATTGTCTTTATTTTTGTGGTAAGTTAAGAGTTTTAGATATATTTAAGAAAGAAAATCATAAGGGAAACAGATTATTTATCATGGTTATTGGGTCTATTTTTGTTGTTACAAAAACAAGCTTTTAAATGACTATTTTCTCAACCTATGTTTTTCAACAGTCTCACAGCAGCTGAGAATAAAGTTTCATTGGACTAATACCATTCTGTGTCCAATTTTATAAAAAGGCACATTTATTACATGTACTTTCCCCAAATTTAGAAGACTCTGAATTTAACACCTCCTACATAATTAGTTGTTGGGATAAAATATTGCTAAATCGCAGGCTGCTAAGTTTACAGCCCATGTTGATTTAGTAAATACTGTTTCCTTTCTTCAGTTTTTGTGAATGTAGTGCTTTTCAAGGTTCTGATAATGAAAACAGTTTTATTTACTGCAATATTTTAGAATGCTTTAACAACACATGTAAATGTCAAATGCACAGTTACCCCTAAACATGGTTCTTTTACTTAGTATTTACTCTCGACAAATGTTTTACTGTACAAAATCAAACAATTAAATTTCCTAGCAATGTTTATTTATGTGATTGCTTCTTCTCCCTGAAAGTCAACTCTAAACTGCGTTTTCATTTCCCACAAGTAACAGTTTTAATAATAACTTATTGCTTTAAAATCATCTAGGGATGAAAATAATAGTTACATTATTCATATATTGCTTGTAAATCTATATAGCTATTTTTTGAAGATAAAGCTTTGTTAAAATGAAAAATGGGGTCCCTTCCCATTGACACGGGTAATATTACAGTATACTTTTCAATTGGAAAAGAATTACTGAAAAATTACATGCTGCAGTTAGAGCATGTCCCATAATCTTAAAGAAAATTTATGTCACTTGAGGTTGCAGTGTTGATGATGCTCTTGGTATTGGAAGGGTATAAAATACAATTTTCTACTTGTGTATGTATTTAGAGGCTTTATTGATTATAATTATGCATAGATTATCATTAAGCTCATTATGTAATACATTTTATGTCTTGAAAGAGAAGTTAGAAAGGGTACCCATGCTGCATTAGAAAGGGTACCCATGTTGCATCAGAAGGTAATTACCACACTAGTGTAGGGAGCAAAGAACAGCTCTCTAAACATGCTTGTGAGCACATTACGAAGGAAGTGATCTTGTTTCAGTCTAGGTAGTTGGGCATTATGAGAAACTTAGAACAGGAGCCCATGTTGCTATGGAGGACCGAGGAAAGGAATCAGGATGCATGGCAGCTCTTTCACAACTAGAACTGTCCTTGTAGGACAGTCAGGACAGCAGTGCTCTTCCCCCACTGCCTCTATGGCCTTGATGAACACCTTCTGAAGGCCGGTCACAGTAACTTACAGGAGAGGGTGCGCTGAGCTGTGTTGGTGCATTCGGAGGCCTTGAGAAAGGGAGTTCAACTTTGGTATGACAGAGAGTTGAATCTCTAATAGGGCAGAGTTGAGGATACTTGGTGTCACGTATGGCTTGTGTGGTGTGGAGTTAATCTCTAATTCTGAGTGTTGAGAGGTGGGATATTAAAAGGAAATGCTATTACCACACATGTAGATTTGTTATCTGAGGAATCATATTCCTGGTAAAAGGCTGTTTGGTCCCTTTCACTTTCTTGCACACAATCTCTATTACCCTTCTGCCAGGGATGATTAGCAGAGCTTTCTTAAGACACAGGCCACTTCCAGATGTGCAAGAAAAGAAGCTATGCAGGAAAACAAATCACCTGGTTTCAGTTATTCTGTTAGAACTGCACACAGTGAACCAGGACACTGAGCAGCTATTGTTATATGAGCCAATTCAGGGACTATTAACCTATCCTCCACTTTACACCTAACATTCTAAAACTTATTTCTAAGTAAGTTGGTTAAGTTGCTAAATTTTTTGTTCATTTTTGAGAAAGGGTTTTTAGCCCTTTCTTGGTAGGTTTTTAGCCCTTTCTTGGTAGGCTAGAACCTACCAAGATTTCATTGAACTTAAGGCAGTTCTCCTGACTCAGCCTACTTGGTGCTGGGATTTCACTTTAAGTTGCTGAATTCAAGTGTTGTTAATATATGGGTTCTCTGCCGCATCTTAGCTGCTCAGTGGTATTGTGAATATATTCATCCTTCTAATGACGTGGATTAACTGAAATGCCAGGACCACACTTCAGAAGAAGCTTGGAAGCCATCCTAATCATGTTGCCTCCAAGAGTTCTTTTAAGTTAGAATATAGGGATTTTTTGTTTCTCATACCAGAGATTAAGGACCTCAATTATGCTTTTAAGCACTGTACCATGTGCTATTTACACCCAGCCTGAACCTATGGGTTTTTAATCTGTTTAGCAAGACGACCTCCTATGTAAGCCACAATATTTTAAGTATGGTTTCCTAAAATACAATATTGCTTTTTGATAACAAGCAAAAGTAATCTTAGATGAGACACAGATGAACTTCTTTTGGTGAATAGTTATGTCTACAAAACTTATATAAATTGTAATTAAAAATATTTATCATTTAGTATTTATATATAATTTGTGGTCTATATTACAGCACATACCTGATTAGGACATGGGGCTAGAGGTAAAATATAGGTAAAAGACAGTTTACCAAAAATAAAACAAGTGTGTGAATATGAGGCAGAAGTCTAGCAGGTGGCATCAAATTGCTGAAGTTTGAGTCCCTAGTCTGAACTTCTACCTCAGAAGTCACATCCAGATACAATACTATTTAACCTTTGTTAAACTGTGGGCAATAAGATAGCTGAGGTATTGTTCTGCCCTTAGGAGGCATCTGCTGTGTGTTCTTTGACATCAGCACAGTTTAAACTTTGCCTTTCTTTGTATGTGATAGTTTAAAGCGTTCCAAGAGAGTCTAATGGTGCTTTTGTAAGTATCATAGAGATATTGAGTACTGCATGATTTTATCTTAAATGGTTATATGCTTGTGCTCTGTATGTTTTGTCAAGAGGGAAGAATGTGGTGTCATATGTCAGCAATAAATATGATCATAGCAATTGAGTGAAATAAAGGATTGACCACAGAGTCAATCCTTTTTCCCTCTTGGGAGACATTATTGCAATCATGTACTACTGTGCTATTGGGAAAACAGCTTGTGTTTCTCTAAATTGAAAAAGGAAAAAGCTAGCATCTCAAAGGTAATTAGTGATTTTGAAAATATTTAGTATGTGAGCTGTGTTGGTTACTTTTATGCCAACTTGACATGATCTAGAATTATTTGGGAAGAGGGAATCCCAATTTAGAAAATACTTCCAAATGATTGGCCTGTAGGCAAGTCTATCAAGCATTTTCTTCATTAATGATTGATGTGGGAGAGCCTAGCCCACTGTGGTGGTCCTGCGTTGTATAAGAAAGCAGGCTAGCGCCGGGCGGTGGTGGCGCACGCCTTTAATCCCAGCACTCGGGAGGCAGAGCCAGGCGGATCTCTGTGAGTTCGAGGCCAGCCTGGACTACCAAGTGAGTTCCAGGAAAGGCGCAAAGCTACACAGAGAAACCCTGTCTCGAAAAACCAAAAAAAAAAAAAAAAAAAAAAAAAAAAAAAAAAAAAAAAAAAAGAAAGCAGGCTAGCAAGCCATGGGAAGCAACCCAGTAAGCAGTGTTCCTCCATGGTGTCAGCATCAGTTTTTGCCTCCAGGTTCTTGTGTTTAAGTCTTGCTCTGACTTCACTGGACAATGGACTACTTGCTGTAAAATGAAATAAACCCTTTCCTCTTCAAGTTGCTTTTGGTTATGGTGTGTTATCATAACAATAAAAAAGTAACTAAGACATAAGTGTTGCAAAGATGTCCACTTGGCAGACAGATGTGCATTTATTTCCAAGGATATTTTAAAGAATATCAATAAAAGACCAGACAAAGAGGTACATAGGGTGAGACAAGAAGGTCTCAAACTTAGGACTTTTCATCCCAGTAGATTTGAGTAAAGCTTCTTTGCAACACTTGAATATGTTCTTGTCCACTAACCTAGATCTTTCCAAATCCTCTCCTTTGGAAGTTGATTGAATCATTCTTATGTAAGCATGACTGATGAAATCATAGGCTATACCATGAGTGATCAACTCAACTCAACTCAGCTCATTCAACTTTCGAGTAGGGGCTAAGGCCGAGAGCTCTAGTTCTCTAGTCATCTTTGTCTTCCTGATGACCAGTCCCAATCCTGAATCTATCCAGGTGTCCTCAGTCACCATTCTCCTCATTCGCCTACAAAAGACTGCTGGGTTGCAAGGATTTTATGAGCTATGAAACTGAAACCAGGGTAGAAATATAAGGTATTTCTCCTTATATCACAGCATGACAGGTTGCACTCATAAGACATGAACTCCTGTCCTTACACATCTACCTCCCAAAGCTAGGATTCAGAGTTTCATGGCTTCACTGTGCCCGGCTTAGCTTTTGCATTCTGTTCCATTAACATGTTATCTCTTAGTCTGTCCTCAATGTGTCTGTGTTGAGTCAAATGAGCTTATACAAATCAAAGTTCATTGCAAAGATGATTTTGAGAATGGGTGATAGAACACCATAACATCTTACATTCTTTGACCTTGGTCATCAGTTTCCCTGTGATGTTGTGATGGCCTTACTGTGTTATCAACCATTTGATACGTTAAGATTTAAAGAGTATTTTTGAGTGAAAATCTTTGTCACCTGTCTTAGTTAGTGTTTTATTGCTGTGAAGAGACATCATGACCATGATAACTCTTGTAAACTAAAATGTTTAATTAGGGCTGGCTTAGTTTCAGAGGTTTAGTCCATTATTGTCATGGTGGTATGCAGGCAGACATGGTGCTGGAGAAGGAGCTGAGAGTTCTATATCTTGATTTACAGGCAGCAGAGGTGACTGTGTCCCACATTGGGCACAGCTTGAGCATAGGAGACTGTAGCTAGAGTTTTTCTCTGTGTGTTTATTTTATAAGTGGGCTGCAGGACTGCCTGGGCTTGGCGGGAGCTGGAGAGAAGCTCTCCAGCTACAAGAGACCTCAAAGCCCACTTCCACAGTGACACACTTCCTCCAACAAAGCCACACCTCATATTATTGTCACTCCCTATGGGAGCCATTTTCTTTCAAACCACCACACACCTATACTTTAGATAAAAGATTGCTATCTAGAATATAACTAGAACTGCAAAAGTTAAACTCTCCAAACACAAAAGTGCCTATTAAGAAATAGTCTAATGAAATGGACAGTTCTCAAAAAAGAAAGGAAAGAAAGAAAAACAGATAGACACAGTTGTCAGTCAGTGTTTTAGTTAGGGTTTCTGTTGTTGCAGTGAAACACTGTGACCAAAAAACAAAGGGTATATATTTGACTTACACTTCCATATTGCTGTTCATCATCAAAGGAAGTTAGGACAGGAACTCAAACAGGACAGGAACTTGGGGACAGGAGCTGATGCAGAGGCCACAGAGGGGTGCTGCTTACTGGCTTGCTCTTCATAGCTTGCTCAGCTTACTTTCTTATACAGGGCAGAACACCAGCCCAGGGATGGCACCACCCACATTGGGCTGGGCCCTCCCCTATCAATCACTAATTAAGAAAATGCCTTTCAGACTTGCCTACAACCTGACCTTATGGAGACATTTTCTTTGAAATTTTTTTCTTTATTAAGAAAATTTCTACTCATTCCACATACCATCCACAAATCCCCCTTCCTCCCTCCCCCACCCCTCAGCCCTCTTTCCTGAGCCACCCTGTATCCCCACATCCCCCAAATCGAGGTCTCCCATGGGGAGTCAGCAGAGCCCAGCACACTGAGCCTAGGCAGGTACAAGCTCCTTCCCACTGCACAAAGGCTGTGCAAGGCATCACACCACAGGCACTGGGTTCCCAGAAGCCTGCACATAGACCAGGGATGGATCCCGATCCCCCTGCCTGGGTGCCCCCCAAACAGTTCAAGCCAAACAACTATCTTCTGTATCCAGAGGACCTAGTCCAGTCCCATGGGGGCTCCACAGCCACCAGTCCACAGTTCATGGGCTTCCACTAGTGTGGCTGGTCATCTCTGCACATCCTCCCATCATGATCTTGATGTGCCTCGCCTGCAGAATCCCTCCTCTCATCAATCGGATTCCCAGAGCTCAGCCTGGTGCCTGGCCGTGGATCTCTGCGTCTGCCTCCATCAGTCACTGGACAAAGGCTCTGTGATGACAGCTAGGTTATTTGCTAGACTGGTCACTAGAGTAGACTGGTCCAGGCACCCTTTGGATCACTGCCAGCAGATCAAGATGGGGTCAACCTTGTGGATTCCTGAGAGCCTCCCCAGCACCCTGCCTCTTCCGATTCCCATCCTCATCTATCATGGTATCTTCCTCCCTACCCTCCCATTCTGGGAAACACTTTCTTAATTGAGGTTCCCTCCTCTCAGATGACTTTGGCTTGTGTCAAGTTGACATAAAATTGTCTAACACAGTATTTTAAAAAGTTTTCAACATCCTTAGCCATCAAAGGCATGTACATTAAAACTACTTTGAGACTCCATAACTGTAGTCAGAAGAGCTAGCATCACAAAAACAAATGATAACAAATGCTGTTGAAGGGGTTGGGGATTTAGCTCAGTGGTAGAGTGCTTGCCTAGCTGGGTTTGATCCTCAGCTCTAAAAAAAAAAAAAAAAAAAAAAGACAATGCTGTTGAAGATGTGGGGCAAGAAAAACCTTATTCATTGCTGCTGTGAGTGTAAATTAGTACAGCCATTAGAGAAATCAGTGTGGAAGGTCCTCAAAAACTTAAAAATAGAGCTACTGTGTGACCCAACTATACCATTCCCAGGCATATAGCTACAGGGCTGTACATCCTACCAAGAAACTTGCATATCCATGTTAATTGCTGCATTATTCACAACAGCGAAGGAATGAAACCAACCCAGATATCCATCAATAGATGAGTAGATAATAAAATGTACATATACATAATGGAATTTTACTCTGCTGTAAAGAAAATGAAATAAGATTTGCTGAAACAATGGATGAATTAGGAAAGTAAGGTGATGCATATTCAGAAAGACAATTATCTTATGCTCTCTCTCATATATGTATTATATGGATCCTAGCTGTGTGTGTGTGTGTGTGTGTGTGTGTGTGTGTGTGTGTGTGTGTGTTTGTGTGTGTGTGTGTGGTGATGTATTCTGTCCCCCAATATACTGTGTCTTCCAATAAAATAAAACTTGCCTGTAGATCAGAGGAAAAAGTCAGCCACTATATAGAAGTCAGGCAATGGTGTCACACACTTTTAATCCTATCACTTGGGAGGCAGGGATCTGTCTGGATCTCTGTGAGTTCAAGGCCACACTAGGACAGAGCCAGGCGTGGTGGCACACGCCTTATATTCCAACACTAGTTAACCATGGAGGTCTGGAGGTCTGTACAGACAGAAAGGAAGTGACAGAGCTGGGCAGAAAGAGGAAGTGATGTAGCTGGACAGAGAGCAAATCAGATGGCAGAACAGCAAGGCGTATGTGCTTGGGTAGACAGGAAGTAGCTCACCTTTGGAAGCTGCGGAGTTGGTGAGATGAGGTTAGCAATGGCTTTCCCTATTTTCCAGATCTCTCAGGTTTTCACCCCTATATCTGGCTCCATGTTTCTTTTTATTTCGTGTGTGTGTGTGTGTGTGTGTGTGTGTGTGTGTGTGTGTGTGTGTATGAGAGAGAGAGGGGGGGGAGGGGGCAGTCCTGGCATTGAAACTAGAAAAGGGACCACAAACAGTATTGAGGAAGGAGGAGAGAGGATACTGAGACAAGTGGATTAAAATCAGTAAGGAGGCTACTGTGGTTGGTGGACGAGTATAAAGCAGGCAGGGGATATGAGTGAAAAGGGAGAGAAGAGAGTCAACCCCAAAACAATTTTGTTTGGAAACACAAAATGAAACCTAATACTTTGTATTGGCATAAATAAATGTCTGAATTTTATCTGGGCTTTGTAGTTGTATTTGTTGGGAACATTGATTTGAATAACGTCACTCACCATCATTGGTAATGGAAACTTCTCTCCCCATTCTTGCCCACTCCTTCCTCTTCAATGGTAGGAGGTGCACCTTCTGGTAAGGTACAGTTCTGATAACTGTCTGAAGATGTCCCTTAGTCAAAACGTCTCTTGTCTTTTATGGTCTTCTGGTAAGCTCTAACCTTGCTAGCATTCTGCTGAACATAACCTATTTTTCATTGCCTGTGCCTGTGGCTACTTTAGCCAAAGTGAAGTCTCTGAAGGCAGAGGTCCTATCCACTCACTTTTCTATCCTTGGTGGCCCCAGCTCCTTTCACTCTTCAGAGCAGAATTTGAAGGAACAGTTGGCTTCTTGACTACTCTGCACTGTGGTAGCATTGTTCTCCATTTTCCATTATTCCTCTCAAGTTCAGTGATGATGTGAGGTTGTTCTTGACCCTTGCGAACCCAAGACTAGCATGTGAAATGAGTTGGCCTGTGGCAGTCTTTGAACCTATGGTTTATCTAAGCTGTGATCAGAAAGCTAGCAGTCACACCTTGCCCAACCCTAGGATACTCTGTTCTATCATGTAGATATGTGGAGTTGTAAATAGAGGTACTCCTTAGTGTTCTAAGATGCTCCATCTTAATCTTAGCTCACTCAAACCTTTTAAAGTTTTGCTCACTCATTCTCTGTCTGCCTTGCAGTTCTTCTGTTTATAACTCTGATGGCTGTCTTACTTATTTGCTATCCTGTATTTGCGACTTCTCTCTGCTCAGGATGTCTTTTTTCTCCACTCTTCCATAGTCCCTCCGTAGGCTGACTTGTGTTCATTCCTCAGATGTTAGTCAATGTCCCCCTGCCAAAATGAGCCACTTTGTCATGCTATCATTTTGGCTCCTCATCTGAACTGTTGCTTTATAATTTGATCATTCCCATGTCTGCTCTCTTCCACAAGAAAGTGAAACCCTTAAGGGCAGGGATCTTCTCTGTCTTCAATATCCATATTGACTGGCACAGTATCTGTGTTGTAGTGAGGTGGTAAATAAGTATTTTTCTATGGATAATCACATCTTTGGGTTGGCAACCTTAACACAGATTACATTTTCTCTAAGCCACAAAACCTTGAAAAATTAGGCTCATTTTTTTTTAAATCACATTTTATTTGTTACTGTTAGACAAAACAATGAATTGTTGATTTTCTTTAGGCAATATTTTACTAAGCATTAGGTGGCAGTAGTGTGTTAGACTTGACTTTACCTTTGGATTTTTTTTGTTTTTTCTTTAAGCTTTCATAATCTTAATGTAGTATAAAAGTATAAAGAACACCTTTGTAGTACTTCCATATATAACGTTTTGTAACATAATCTTATTTGAAGCAAGTAAACTTCATAGAAACAAAGAAAACAAGACACAGCCATGTTAATCAATGAGTATCCCTCTCTAAACTGTACTCATGTTGATTAGAGAATCAGTCCTCCATTGTCTTGGCAGCTCTTCCTCACCAACTGTTTGATGGCTGCTTTATGATAACTGTGATCGAAATAATGAAACCCAGAAGTGATCTTGGAGGATGTGTGTTTTCTTAACGTCCTAAGAAGCTTCAAGTGTTCTAGTTGTAATCTCTATCCATATTCAGGTCACCTATCTTGTTTATTGAGTTTCTTTTTAGGTGTATTTCTTTCATCATTGAGTGGAAAGGATTAAGTATTGTCACCAGCACTCAAGTCTTAGGTGTTTAATCCCACATCAAGTTTGAATATATGTGTATTAAAGTGCTAGTGCTTATGTACATTTAATTTTCATGATAGCTTCCTAAGGCCTGTAAGTAATCAGAATCTGATTATAATCTGATTATATAGTTAGAAATCATATTTAAGGAAACTACATTTTAGCTCCACAAAAACATTTCTTCAAAGAAAAGGAATAGGAAGGTATTTAGAGCTGATTCAGATGAGAAAGGCAGAATTCATCTGACACATTTCTCTTCTTTACTTTTCTTTCTCAAGGGTGGAGCACTTGGGGGAATTCAAGCCAGTGTGCTCATTTCACTAATATGGCAGAATGGTCAATTAATAGAAGAAGAGCAGGAGAGCGTTGACAGAGCACACCACCTAATTAGTACCGAATGCCTTGGTGGCCACCAGGAGCTGCAGGTTGCTATCGGAGAGCAGCTCGGGGTGGGGGAGTGCCACTGTCTGTATGTCACCACTCTTTGCTTTGCAAGGATGACTTTATCTCCATGTCAGTTGTCCAAGTCCTTAATTATGCAAAAACCAAAACAGAAGCCTTTCCCTAACCCGGAGAACAGGTAGAGTCAGCAGTGTTCTTGTTCTAGTGATGATCATTGGAGGAGACTGGAGGTCAGGGTTCACTTCTGAATTTTAAATGTAGCTGTTCAAAGTGTATTGCAGAGGTCAGCCTTCTCCTTCCTAGTTTCCCATTACTGTGTATTTAGTTCCTGCAAACCCACCTCCTAATGCTTCTTTTGAAAAACATTCACGCTGGGCAGTGGTGGCACACACCTTTAATCCCAGCACTTGGGAGGCAGAGCCAGGTGGATTTCTGTGAGTTCTGAGTTCGAGGCCAGCCTGGTCTACAGAGTGAGATCCAGGACAGGCATCAAAACTACACAGAGAAACCCTGTCTCAACAAACAAACAAAAAAAAAAAAAAAAAAAAAAAAAAGAAAGAAAGAAAGAAAGAAAGAAAGAAAGAAAGAAAGAAAGAAAAACATTCACACCGTGACTGTTGCAAACTTTGTTTTCTTCAGATCCTTTCCTCTTTTTTCCTGACATGTCCATTTCCACTTTCAATCCTCTTTCTTTTTCTTTAAAGGCCACCTACTCTTCCTCTTCCTTTGCCTGCTTTTTCTGCTTGTCCCACCCCCACTTCCTCTTAATCTCTCTCTCTTCTTTTATCTTCCTCTTTTGCTCCTTGCTAGAGCTACCAGTAATTAATCTCAAACAAAGACTCGAATTTGGCCCTAAAGGCTGCTAATGTTCTACTGATGTGTTGCCAAAGTTCTAAAATCTGACAAATAGACCAAGTAGTGTCTTAAACATTCCTGGTGTTAAGATGGCTTTTGGGGAGGCTGGATTCATCAGAGGTCCTAGCAGCCAAGTGTGTGTGTGTGTGTGTGTGTGTGTGTGTGTGTGTGTGTATACCTTTGTTCATCTTATCTGTCAGCCATGTCATTGCACAGGAACCTCACTCTAAGGCTCGTTCTGTGGGCTGTGGGAGAATGGTAGATGCCAGATTCTCTTAGAATTAAAATAAAAAAGCTATTCATAATAATCCCTTAGTAAGGGCTGCCTGCATGTTTCACAGGCCGAGTGTAGGACATGTCCACACAAAACAACTCATCTCAACAGGGATAAGAGAGTTTATTCTGGAGCCAAAATGAATAACCCAGGAACACAGACTTAGCTACCCTAAAGGTTATTTACCTCTTAGCCTTTTGGTTGGTAGAAACTAGGGTTTTGTTAAGTTAATACATTCCAAAAGATTTTTATCTGTCAGTTACAGGATGTTAAGTCTGAGACAGGGTTGAGCAAGGAATGTCTGATTGTTTTAGAGAGCTAATGGTAGCCCACGGTAAATTGTGATTAGGTTCTAGACCTGCAACATTCCGACCTCTCCATAATCATTGAAGTTGTAAACAGTTAACTAGCCTTGCAGAAGGTTCAGTCTGAAAGTGCAACTTCTTTCTGGGAATGTTCCTTCACAAGCAGCATATGGTATTGGCTGTAGACAGATATTTGTATCTGTGTTAGTTTTTCTATTGCTGTGAAGAAACACTGTGACCACAGCAACTCTTATAATGGAAAACATTTCATTGGTGGCTTATAGTTTAGAGGTATAGTCCATTATCATCATGGCAGGATATGACTGTATGCAGGCAGACATGGTGCTGGAGAAGGAGCTGAGAGTGGAGGAGTTACATCTTGATCCCACAGGCAACAAGAAGTGAATTGAGACACTGGGTGTGGCTTGAGCATACATGAGACCTCAAAGCCCACCTCCACAGTGACACACTTCCTCCAACAAGGCCACACCTCCTAATAGTGCCACTCCCTATGAGCTTATGGGGAACAATTACTTTCAAACTATCACAGCATATAAATATATATATGCAAACATATGTGTGTATGGGTGCCTGTATGTGTCTATGTGTCTGGGTGATTAGTGTCCTGAGTAGGCAAATCTGCAAAGACACAAAGTAAACTAGTAGTTGCTGGGGCAGGGGGTGGGGGGGGGGGTGGGGGGCAGGGTTAACAGGAATGAGAATGACTATGAATGAGCACAGGTTTTCTTTAGATGTGATAAAGATATTCTGATGCTAATAGTGATAGTGTGCCACTCTGTTAAACATCTTTAAAAAAAAAACAATGAATTGGACAACTTAAAGGGTAAGCCATAAGGTTACCCTTCATAAGGTGAATTATATCTCAATAAAACAAGTTTGGCCCATACTCTAAGGCTCAGTAGTTTAGCAGAAAACAAGAAATACAAGTGTATAGCCAGGCCTGGTGGTATACTCCTATGATCCCAGCACTTAGGAGGTGGAAGCAGGAGGATTAGGAATTCAAAGCCAGCTTGGACTACATGACAACATGTCTCAAACACAAAAATAAAAAATAAGGCAAATTCATACCTAATTTTTATAAGTAAAAATAGTGCTACTCTTCATTTTTATTATTATTTTTGTGTGTGCATCTTGTCTTTGAAGCAGTATCTTGCCATGTCATACAATCTGGCTTTGAATTTGTGATCCTCCCATCTCAGCATCTGAGGAGCTGGGATTGTAGTCACTACACCTATCAACTTTAATTACTTCTCCTAAGTGCACAAATGATAATAAGCTGGGCCCTGCCCTGGAGGATTACTTGTAATCTAGCCACTTGACCACAAAGCAGTATTTCAAGTTCTTGCTCATTTCAGTAACATATTTTCTCAATCAGCTCTTGCACATGAAAACCTAAAGTTCTGTCTAAAATGTGTACAAATTATGTTACTAAAGACACTCAATTTGTCACCTTTCAAAAATGTGTAGAAAACTATATACTTTGGGAGAAATTGAGATGGGGACAAACTGAAAATGTGTTCAGGAGAAAAGGGTGTTCTTCCCTGTCTTAGGAGTTTTTTCCCTTTTAATGGTGAGCTGCTAAATTTTAGAATAATAATTGTGATTCTATATGTTGTGGTTATCCAAGAATAGGTCCCCCCACTTACTAGTTTGTAAATGTGTGAGGGTAGTAGTCATTACCAGTTATAGCAGAATGAGGATAGTCATTGATGGTTACAGCAGAATGAGGGAAATGTGTAGTAGAAAAAGTTCTGATTGGATCTCAAGAACAGGCAAGGGAACCCCATACCCATTTCCAGCTTTCCCTCGACTTGTCAGCTTTGACTCTTCTGTAGGAGTGTGATGGAAGTGTGCTGCATTGCGGAATGGCAGGGGGAGGCCCTAACCTTCTCATCTCTCTCTCACTAGAAGGAGCACTGTCTTCGTACTTCTAGAAAACTTAAAGACCCTGTGATGAGGCTCCTCAGATGCATGCTCTTCATCCTTTGAGCCACATTTAATCCTTGTTGTTATATTGTAGTTTTTAAATTTCGCTTTGTTTTATGGAGTGACAGGCATAGTTGTCATATAAGAGGGGTCTGGGAAACAAGCCGGTTTCTTACCTTTTTCAAACATGGAAGGAAAGTTTGGCCTTAAAAAGCAGCACTGTCTCTGTAGCTGGAGTTTTCCTGCCTTGCCCACAGTCAGGACAAATCTTTGTCACCCGCCAGTCCCACAGCCGCTCAGACCCAACCAAGTAAACACAGAGACTTATATCGCATACAAACTGTATGGCCGTGGCAGGCTTCTTGCTAACTGTTCTTATAGCTTAAATTGATCCATTTCCACAAATCTATACCTTGCCACGTGGCTGGTGGCTTACCGGTGTCTTCACATGCTGCTGGTCATGGCGGCAGCTGGCAGTGTCTCTCTCCCTCAGCCTTCCGCTTCCCAGAATTCTCCTCTCTCCTTGTCCCACCTACTTCCTGCCTGGCCACTGGCCAAACAGTGTTTTATTTATTGGCCAATCAGAGCAATTTGACATACAGACCATCCCACAGCATGTCTCCCCCAAACCCCAGCAGATGATCAGAACTGTAGGTAAGCGTACTTTAATGCCTATGGCCTCTAGGTCTGGAAGGTGTTTATAAAACTGCTGAAGATTAAGAATCTATTGTATTCATAAAATTTTCTGATTGCTCCTAATGTTATGCTAATGCTTTAGTAAGGTGAAGCAGTTCTTTATGAGAAAAACTGTTGAGGATGCTGTTGTGATTGATAGATACTAGAGTCCGATTTACTCATGCAAATTGCCTTCCTATCCTCTTAGCTTTACTCTTCCCTTTCATTTCTCAATGGATACCCAAAGGGATGAGCTTTTACTATCTTCAGAGATAAATGCCTCAAAATACTATGGTAAGTGTCTCATCACAGCAATACCTTAACTAGGACACCACCCATCTGTTTTTTTTCTCCAAGGTGGATACAGTATATGATCGATATGACCTGTAAGTACAGTGTAGCAAAGACCCATTATGACCACTGTTGAGTCCCATATGTGGTCACTGGGTGAACTATTGTCTCTTATCATATCTTTTCATGTTCTCAGCTAATTGGAAGAACACAGTAATTACTTGATCACTAGGGACCAGACACAAAAGAGCAAAACTGACTTAAACTAAATACATTCTTCATCTCATCTGAAATGCTAACTAAATCAGCAAATTTCAAATTAGGGGCTTTTGTGGGAAGTATTACACATACAATTTAAGTTTAAAATTATTTAGTTGTGCAAATTATTTATTTGAGCAAAAGATACTGTATTGATCTCTACCCAGACAGTGGCCAATAGAACAGGGTCATGTGGAATTAATATCCACTGATGTTTTATTAAATGTATTATTAAAATATTGTTTCATTAAAATATCTTGAAATTCCTAGAATTTTTATACTATATTTTATTATGCTAGTTTCATAACTTATACCTCATTGTTTTCATGTATAGTTGAAAATATTTGCCCCAGTAGATACCATTACAATATTGAGTACCTGCAGCCTGTTGTGAATTATACTATCCTTCTTTTAAAATATAAGAAAAATTGATAGGTTAAAATACCATCAGCAGCATATAGTTTAGAGTTCAATAGCTTCTTCATTAGAGAAATGAGTTGGTATAAACAATTTAATTATGAGGTTGGCATTTATAATTAACAAACAAAAAGTTCAAATATCAAAAACTTTCTGCCTTACAATCACAATATGATCTTCACTCTGGTGTCCTAAGTTAACATAATTGGGGGGGGGGGGCAGCGCTCATTCAACATTTATTGGTCTTTAAAAATATACACACACATTCTTGGTAGGATGTGCTTGTCACAAAACTTTAATGGCAGCACCCATTGATGACTTGTCCTTAAGTTACGTGTTTTAAGCAGTAGAAACTGACTGCTCTTCTCAGCCTTCTCTGTGCTCACAGCCTGGGGACTGTGGTGTGACTCTTGAGTTCTTAGGTTTACAGTGGGGCACACTCACAGCCTGGGGACTGTGGGGTGACTGGAGTTCTTGTGAGGTTTGCAATGGACACTCTCAAAGTCTAGGGAGTATGGTGTAATTCTGGAGTTCTCTGAAGGTTTCTAGTGAGTACACTCACTGCAAGTGTGGTGAGACTCTGAAGTCTCTGAAGGTTTGTGAAGGGCACACTCACAGCCTGGGGAGTGTGGTGAGATGCTGGAGTTCTCTGAAGGTTTGTGAAGGGCACACTCACAGCGTGGGGAGTGTGGTGAGACTCTGAAGTCTCTGAAGGTTTGTGAAGGGCACACTCACAGCCTGGGGAGTGTGGTGAGATGCTGGAGTTCTCTGAAGGTTTGTGATGGGCTCCAAGAAGTGGTATTTCTCCAAAGCTCTCAGACCATGTCAGTTCTGCAGATCTGAGGACAACATTCTGATGAGCACTGGAGTGATATTGTGACAATCACTTCTGACTTAGGGATTGAGACTGACTTTGTATGTGGATAGACTACAAGTTCAGGACAAAATATTCTGCATCCAACAACCCATTGCCATAGACTAATAGGAATGGAAATTTCACAATAAAGTGTGAATTAGCAGTCAGAAAACAGACAATGAACATTTCTGGTAAAAGACTACATTACTGTCTTTGTAATCTTTTGTAGTATACTGAAGGATTCTCTGGATATCAAAACAGTTTCCTATTTGTGCTAATGTTTTTTATCTGGAGGTGGCACAGGAACTGAACAATCTAAGTTCTTCTTTCCGTAATTGAAAATTTCCCCCAATTATGAGGAAATTATTGGAAAGTTGTTGCTGTCATGCCATTTGAGAATAGTGAAATATGTAGTTGGCTGAGACTTTAGAAACAGACACCTCTGTACTGATAGGATAAAGAATCCCCAAGACCAAAGACACAGGTATGGTGGCTCAGGACTGTAATCTCAGGACTTTGCTTGCTCAAGAAGGAGGGTTGCTAAGTGTCATGTCAGCCTGAACTATGTGGTGAGTTGAGTTACAGGGCGGCCTTGGCTATATTATAAGCCCTTGTCTCAAGAAAGTTTTTCTTAAAGGATCAAAAAAGATGGTATCAGTATTTTTACTGTTGTACTATTGTGATATTTAATGTGCTTTGGATTTCTATTAAGTAACACTTAAAAAAAATTATGTGGAGAGGGAGCCCTGAGCGTGTGAAGGCCTGAGTAAATTTGTACTGTGGACACGGACACAGCCATGTCAGGAACCTAGCCTCAGACCCATGAAAAATGGCAAAGCCTTCCTCTGTCCTGGGGTAAGGCCTAGAGGGCATAGCAAAGCTCTCCTCTGCTCAGGCCGTGTTGACAGTGTATGTAGAAATGCTCACTGTAGCTGTCTTCCTCTGGGTATCTACAGCCTGAAGACTGCCCTCCTTCCAAAGACTGCTTCTGAAGTTAGCCAGACCTTCTTCCTCATCCCGCTGATACCAAACTGTAGATGTAACCAACCGTCTTATTAAATAAGAAACACAGAACCAATGTAAAAGAGAAAGCCGAGAGGTCAGAGCTCAGAGCTAAAATCTCACCCTTCCTCCTGCTGTGGTCCTAGCTCTCCGAAAGAGAGCTACTTCCTGTGTGTATGTCTTTAAATAGTCTTTTTGTTCTGCCTTCTCATTGGTTGTAAACCCAAACACATGACTGCCTCATCACTGTCTGTATGTACAGCCCCCCAGGTCTTTTTTTTAAAATTTAATTTAATTTTATTTTACAATACCATTCAGTTCTACATAACAGCCACTTGCTCAGCTATGTTCATATCAGCATTGTTTGTAATAGCCAAAACCTGGAAACAACCTAGATGCCCTTCAACTGAAGAATGGATAAATAAATTATGGCACATATACACAATGGAATACTACTCAGCAGAGAAAAACAATGACATCATGAGGTTTGCAGGCAAATGGATGGATCTAGAAAAAATCATCCTGAGTGAGGTAACCCAGACTCAGAAAGACAAATATGGTATGTACTCACTCATAGGGGGATACTAGATGTGGAACAAGGATGACTAGACTGCTACTCACATCACCAGTGAGGCTACCTGGAAAACAGGACCCCAAGAAAGACACGAGGATCACCCAATGATGGAGAAATGGCTGAGATCTTCATGAACAACCCCCAGGTCTTAAAGGCATATGTCTCCAATGCTGGCTGTATCCCTGAACACACAGAGATCTATCTAGCTCATCTACCAAGTGCTGGGATTAAAGGCATGTGCCACCACCGCCACACTCCTGCTATGGCTCTAATAGCTCTGACCCCCGGGCAACTTTATTTATTAACATACAATCAAAATCACATTTCAGTACAATTAGAATACCACCACACCAAACCATACCTCCTTGTTATCTGACGTAATGACCCCCTCATTGCTCAGCTGTATGTAATAACCCCGTCTCCCTGTTCTACTCAGTATACTAAACACTCTGAGTTTCTGAGCTGCTGCAGTTTCTCCATCGAGAGCCCAGTCCACCCGAGCTCAGCTTTCTGTATGTGTGTCCTTCTGTTTGTCTTTTCTTCATTCCTCTGTGGTCCCCAGTGAAGTCAAGGCCCCAGGGCTTTGCACAGACAAAGCATGTTTGTATACTTATTGTGTGCTTGCAGGGAATGTTCCAATACTTACTGAAATTGGCACATGCACTCAAAAGTAAAGCTATTTCCATAAACTGTTTGTAATTTACTAATTTTAATTCATACTAGGCTTTTCACTAACAATCTGTGATTTTCTTGCACTTTTCTATTTTTATTTTACTGTTTTACTTTTTGCTTTGTGCCACTGACCCCAGGCTGGGCTGGAACTCACTCATTAGACCAGGCTGGCCTGGAACTGTCAGCCAGCTTCCTTCTTTATCCTCCTCTGTGCTAGGACTACAGGTGTGATCCACCACACTCAGCCATTTCCCCCTTTTTTGATAATAGAAGAATTTTCTCACTTTTCTTTCCCATCTTACAGAAATTTGCAAAATTTTTTCTTTAAAATTCAGACATTTCTGAAAAAATTTCTTTTGAGACATGGCCAGTGTTCAGTGAAAAGCTGAACAGCGCTCATCTGTTTGGTTTTGTTTAGTTTCAGTACTGTTACTAGCACCCAAAACATACAGAACATCTTCATTCTTAGGAAGACTTCCCTTCTGCCCCTTTCTTCAGTTCCTACCCCCCTTTTCTACCTAGAAACATTATTTTTGTCACCACAGAAGACATTTGTCAAAATTTTTCTTTCATATGAGTTTAATTCTGTAGCATGTGTTATATATTTAAATGTGCTCCTTTTGTTCAAAGAAATGCTTTATATGTTCATTTTGTGTTTCTGAATATATCATAGCTTTTAACTATTCAATTGTATTTTATAAGGGTTTAATAACATTTATTAATCCATACTTACTTTGATAGGCATGTGTGGGTTCTAGTTTTTTTTTTTTAACTTTCATTAATAAGATAAAACACTTGTTTATGAGCCTTTTGGTGAATATATGTTTTTATATTTTATTTCTCTTAGGCAAAAACAGCCAAGAGTGGAGCTGTTTGACGCTGAGGTAGATGGTAATTAAACTGCCAGCTGTCCCCTTCATCCGTGCTCAGGAGACTTCCACTCCTCTGTGTCTCTGCTCTTGGTGTAGCCTGGACACAAGTCTTGATACATGAGTACTCAGTCTTTTACCCCAGTCTTCCTTATTTGTTTTTTTAGTGATGTTTGTTGATGAGCTGAAAGTTTTGAGATTTGGCAAAGTTCAGTTTATCAGTTTTGTGCTATGTAGTGTACATTTCTGCTTATTTTAATGTGATTTATGCCTGTCCCAGGGGACAGAAATAATCCTTTGTGTTTCCTTTGAGAAGCTTGATGGTTCTGTTGTTTTGTTGTGGCTATTTGCCTGTCTGTGTTTTTATGTTTTGTGTTTCTGGAGATTAAATTTAGGGCCTTGTACATGCTTAGCAAGCGCTCTACCTCTGAACTGCATCCTCAGCCCTTGGTTTTCTGCTAGAGGGTCTCCCTGTGAAGTCTGTGCCATCCTGCAGCTTGTGATTCTCTGCCCTTTGCCTGCCATGGACTGGAATCACAGGGGCATTGCCACCATGCCCAGCTGGCTCTGTGTTTTATGTTTATGTCTCTGACTCATCCTGAATCACTTTTTGTGTTAAGAACAAGATAGTGATTGAAGCTATGTTTTCCATGTGGATATCTACCCATTTTAAAAACCATTCAATGTATAAAAACAGCTATGTAAAAACAGCAATGTAAAAAAACAGTTTGGATTTTGAATGTTCCTTGGAGGCCCATATGTTGATGCCTAGGTCCCCAGTTTGTGCTCTTGGGTAATGGTAGAACCTGTAGGAGGTGGGACTTCGTGGAAAAAGTAAGGTCTTTGGTGCATGTGCTTGAAGGATATACTGGAACTCTGGCCCATTGCCTTTTGGCCATCAAGGGATAAAGAAACCTCACTTGCCACATGCTCAGGCCATCATATAATTTGCTACTACAGGCCCAAAGCAATAGGTGCAGCTGACCATGGACTGCAATCTCCAAAACAGTGAGCCAAAACAAACCTTGCCTCCGTATAAGCTGCTTTTTCTCAGGGGTTTGTTGTTGCTAGAGAGCTTCTCTCCAGGTTCCCCAAGCCCCGCAGTCCCACAATCCACTTATAAAATAATCACTCAGACGCTTATATCACTTATAAACTGTATGGCCGTGGCAGGCTTCTTGTTAACTGTTCTTTTATCTTAAATTAACCCATTTCTATAAATCTATACCTTGCCACGTGGCTGGTGGCTTACCAGCGTCTTCACATGCTGCTTGTCCTGGCGGTGGCTGCAGTGTCTCTCCTCCTTCTTCCTGTTTCCCCAATTCTCCTCTCTCTTTGTCCCGCCTATACTTCCTGCCTGGTCACTAGCCATCAGTGTTTTATTTATATAGAGTGGTATCCACAGCAGTTTGTTACAGTAACAGAAAGCTGACAGAAATACTTACCTTTCTTGGATGTATTACTGCACCTTTGCAGAGCAATTGACCATATGTGTGGTCTATTTCTAGATTCTTTATTCTGTTCTACTGATCTCTTTGTATCACAGTATGAGTCCAAGACTACAGTCTTAGTTACTATAATGTACCAGTATAGGAAAAGTGGACATGGATCTTCCATCCATGAACATATTAAGTAATAATTACAGGAGCTAAGGATTTGAATTGGATATATTTGGTTGCCATTACAGCCTATCACAGGCAATATTATTCCTTTTTAGACTTTTCGTTTTGTTCTGGAATTGCTGTCAAAAAAGTGAGGTTTTCAGCACCCTACTGACATATTTTCCTTCTTTCTATAATTCCCATATTTTCTTTTTATCACACTTTTATTGTTTGTGTGTGCATGTACACACATGCTCATGCCACCCATTCCACTGTTCTCTCCTTCTACCATATGAGTCCTGGGGGTTGAACTTAGTTTATTAGGCTTGGGTATGTACCTGAGATGTACAACTGGGTCATATGATAGCTGAAACTCTTAGGTTTTGGAGGCACCTCCTCTCTGACTTCACCAATGGCTGCCCCAGTTTGTTTTCACCAGCTGTGAATAAGTGTTCTTCTTTCTCCACATCATCACCAGCACTTGTTATTACTCATTTTTGTGTTGACCGTCAATCTGACTGGGGTGAGGCGGAATCTGTTTTTCGTTTACAGATGGCTAATGATGTGAACTCTCTGGAGAATAGCTATTGGCCATTTGTATTCTCTTCTTTTGAGAACTGTCTATTAATCTGGAATCCCATTTGTTGGGTTTTTGGTGTTTAATTTTTATGGTTCTTTCTGTAGTCTAGTTTGTAATAAGCTGTGTGATTAGAGTTGGTATTTTGCATTTGCAGGCTGTCTTTTTATTTAGGTGATCATCTTCTTTGCTGTGTAGAAGCTTAACTGCCTGGAGTCCCATCTGCCAGTTCTTGGGCTTATTGTCATTTTTAATGGAATTTATCCATAATTAACTGACTGCTGTAGAATCATGTTGAATTCTAGTAGTACAAGCCTCAGAAGGGAAGCTACTTATTTCCGTAATAATCAGGAAAATACCAAGTTAGAAGAAGATTGGAGCACATTTTGACTATTGTAGAACTCATAATAAAAGTTAATAGTACCTCTCAGTTTAGAGCAGCCAAAACTAGTTCCTGGTTTTGTAGAATTTTCTTCATGAGATTGGTACATGAACAGGTCTATCAAGTAGATTTTCTCTAATGGTTTGATAGAAGTTACCTAGCTTTTAATCTGCACTGCTCTTCCTCTAAAAGCTTTGAATGATGCTTCTAGGACATTATTTAATACTTATAATATGCTGAGATTAAATGTTTCCACATGTAAATTTTTTAAAATTTCTTCTTGGTTTTTGAAGGGGGGTCTTACTATGTATGTAGTCCAGTCTAGTCTTGAATTCACCATGGATCTCCAGGTGGCCTCGAATTCACTATGTAGCCCAAGCTGACCTCTAACTTGTGTCAATCCATCTACTTGAGCTTCTCTGAGAACTGAAATTGAAAATTGGAGCCACCATGCCTGGCTTTGAAATTTGTCTTATGGATATTACACACAGTGACTTTGATTATAGTGAGCTTTGTTGTGCACATTGTTAAAGGAATGCATTGGCTAGAGAGCTGTAATGCATCTTGGCTTTGGAATTTGCCTTGACTATCACAAACTTTGGGATATGGGAATAATGTTTATGAGCAACATTAGCAAGCCCTGGAAGTAGAAGATGAAGCAGTAAAGACTTCCTTTTTGTGGTTGTAGTTTTTGTTTGTTTGTTTCTCACAACAGGGTTTCTCTGTGTAGCCTTGTGTGTCCTGGAACTCACTCTGTAGACCAGGCTGCCCTGGAACTCACAGAAATCCACTTGCCTTTGCCTGCCAAGTGCTAGGATTAAAGGCATGTACCACCATTGCCAACAAGACTTCCTTTCTGTTTCTCAGTTATTATAGCAGTTAGTTTAGGTATCTAACTGCTAATAACTGATGAATTTGATATAAAGAGAAAAGTTTGCTAAAGTAGAAACTTAATTCTCCTTGTTGGCCCCAGCATGCATGATGTTTACTAGTTCTTTTGTTTAACCAAGTAGCAGAATCCCTTTGTCTCTACTGATAAGGATCAGCAGCAGTGTGGGGCAGGTTACCATGACAATGCATCCATTGTTAAAGCCCACAGTTTAAAATTATTAAATATACATACCTCCTGAATTCAATGGGAATTAAAGCTATCTAGCTTCATGTTACCATGATTTGCTATGCAAATTTGAGTTTAGCAACTTGAATGAAAAGTGAGGGTACTTGTAAGATCTTGTACTCTTTTGGTGTTAGTAAGGAAGTCAGTGGAAGAATCTGCTAGTGCCATTACTTGGTGAGCTTGCCATATCCATGTATCATGAAATATAGGTATGATTATTTGCCTGTTTTATTGAAATGACTTGAAAAAGAAAACAAGACAGTTGCTGGGTTTGTCTTTGATATGTAAATGTGTTCTGTAGTATGTTTGGTAACTAGTACTCACTGGTTGAGAGACTATAGATAGTGCTATCAGAGGGCTTTTTCACATTGACTTGGGAGTGACAAAGGTACCCAGCTGAGCATCTTCATTGTCGCTCGCATATCATTCTAAGTGAAATGTCCTCAATTAATCTCTCTTCATTTGTTTGTTGAGAGACATGTTAGACATCACAGAGACAAGAGGACTAAAGAGAAGGACTGAAGAGGTAGGGTAAGTGAGGTTCCCAGCAGCCCACAGTGCAGTTAACATGTCCCAGTTATGAGTTGGGCAGAAGTTCCTGGTTTTGGCCAAATAGTATAGATATTAAAAACATTACTAAAAATTTCTTAGAGTTAGAAAGCTCATATGAGAAAGATACTTACTGAATTTATATTAAAATGTTTTGTTGAGTTCCTTACAAATGAGGCCTAGAAACTATGAAAACTTTAGGGCTGAGAAGAACATGAAAAGTCTTGTGTTTTTATCTTTGGATGTGTTTTAAGTTACAGCTGTATAATTTCATAATTAAACCATCTCTGTGCATTTTGAAATTTTATCCACGTTGAAATCTATTATATAAGGAAACCTTCATCCATGTGGTTTGTGCTCCTCCCTTCTCAGGTCCTGCTGCTCCGCACGTACCGCTTTCTATTTGTGTTCGTCACCTTTCCGTAGGTAAATTGTCCATGAGACCAGTGATTCCATGAGCAAATTATCCAGAAAATGCTGTCTTTGCACGTTGTGACAGATCATGTCACTGGTGGCTCTGCAGCTACTGCAGCGGTCTAATTAACCTGGCAGTTGTCTCCTGTGCCCAGCACTGCTCTCCCATTGCCTTGGCACCTTAGTTTCCATCTTCTCGTACCTTCTGAACTGAAGCTCGGGTTGATGATTGGTTGGTTTTGTTTTGTTTGTTTGTTTTTCAAACCTACCCCACTCAACTCTCTTCACTGCCCTTATTTTTGATTGGCAGTATCATCCAGATAAACAAAGTACAGATGTACCAGCAGGAACCATGGATGAACGTACACAGAAGTTCATTGAAATTGATCAGGCATGGAAAATTCTAGGGAATGAAGAAACCAAAAAAATGTATGACCTGCAGCGGCATGGTAGGTACTTGTGGTGAGGGAGCGAGCCATGGGCAATCCTTTGAATGGCAGTGTGCAAGCCACACCTGGGGAACATTTCCCAGCGTTCGCATCAAGTTATTGCCACCGTTACTCCTCAGCCCATCATTGTTTTTAATTCTGTCCTATTCTTAGTAGTCATTATTGTGTATCTGTTGAGAAATTAACAAAACTACTAAGGTGTAGTTTCTTGTAAGCCTTGAAAGGTGCTTTCTATAAACTACTAAAAGGTTCAGTTTACACCCCAGGTTAATATGCATTATATGCTTAAAACTACTTGTTACTAAACTTAGTTATGTATGCATTACAATCTTAAGTGTGGTATTTGGAAGACTGTAGCTATGATCATCTACAAGAAGCTGTTACTCAGGTTAGCTCCTATGAAACTCGGCTGGCTGTGCCCTTTGTTTTAAGGTAGGTTTCATGATTAGCTACTCTTTATGAGACTGCTGTCAATGGTGCCTTAGGAATGCACATTGCTTAAATAATTTCAAAGGTCATTTCTTTTTGCCTTTTGAAAATAGCTCCTAACAACAGTGACAAGCTGTTGGGAGAAAGAAAGAAAAATGTAGGTCAGGTTTGTCACACATGAACTGGATTACACGAAGTGATAGGCTGTCTTTCAGCACTGGCCTTGGGACAGGAGTCCCTCAGCCTTATATTTGGACTTTCAATAAGCACCATACATGCTAATATGGGGGGCCAATAGTCGGTTCCAGCCTGTGGGGAAACGCTCAGTTGCTTCTCCCCAATAGTGCACTAGGCTCAGCACTGAGCTGTGACAGAATCTCATGGTCGCTGGTTGATTAGTGAGCCCCCTCCCATGCCCACACCGGCACACTATCCACCTCACTAAACGAATTTTAAGGCTTCTGCTACTAAGATTATGAAAAGTTGATCTGAGAAACAAGGCTTTGTTTCTAAATGTAGCATCACAGGACACAGCCAGTATTTGTAGAAATCCATAGCACTGGGGGAAGCTGTGCCACGGAAAATGTGTGTTTCTTTCTCAGTTTGTCATACCCTTGTGGCATTGGATTTTTCTCATTTCTGTTTTTTGACAGTCTTTCTTTGTAGTCTAGGCTGGTCTCAAACTCCCCATGTGCCCAGGCTGGCTTTAGATTTGCAGCAGTTCTCCTGACTGTTTGCTGAGTGCGGGGATTACAGGCATGCGCCGCCGCCATGCTCGCTCTAGCATTTGTTGTAATGCTATTTAGTGTTATTACTAATCATATCTGGTCCTTTCTACTTTTTAAAAGACCAGTGTTTGATTTTGTTTTTTACTATTAGGTCCTGGTGAGTTTTCCTTTTTAAGGGATTTGTATTGATTTTCAAATGTGCCTTAAATATCTGGTCTTCTTTTTGGTATTTGTATATCTTCAATAAAATTACTTCTGATAGAAAGAATGTAGAGGTACCTTCATTTGAGAACAAATTCTATCCAGAGGTCCATCCTTATAAACAGGGTTCACATGATAAGCTTCTATGACTGTATTGAAGCTAATACATTTAAGTATGATGTAACATCGAATGTGAGCTGGTCCAGCTTCATAAAGTCACAGAGTGCTGTTGGTGATGAGAGTTCTCTAATTCGTTTCTTCATGTTTTTGTCATTCTTTACTAATGTGGGATACCAGTTTGCTTAAGAAGAATCCACACAAAACTGTATCCTAAGGAGTGTAGGACAGGGACTGGAGAGAAGATTCAGGAGTTAAGAGCACTGGCTGCTCTTCCAGAGTACCTGGGTTCAAGTCCCAGTACCCATATAGCAGCTCATAACCATCTATAAGTCCAGGCCTAGAGGATCCAATGTCCTCTTCTGGGCTCTGTGGGTACCAGGCATTCGTAATTTCATATGTATAAAATAAAACCAAGCGAGTAGGGCTTGTGTGTTTAGTGTCTGCATTTTTGCCATTGGAGCCTGTATACGATAAAGATTATGTGAGTGAGACTAGCTAGAAGTCTACTTTCCAAAGGGTAAGAAGAGAGCAAAAATTCTGAAGTACTGTCTTTTTCTGTAGCATGCAGTAGGGTAAACCCTCAAATGGAAAGAACTAGGAAACAGGTTTAAAATGAGTGCAGAATTGCACAAAGGGAGGTTTAAAAGACATTGTAAGTGCAAATGGTTAATAGAGCCTGAAGTTCCTAGAATTACACATTTCTTTTGAGCCTTGACTGTGCAGTTTTAAGCTTTTAATAACTTAGCATCTGTACCCTACAGTATCATAGGGGACTTTTGTAGTTAATTGATGAGATCACAATAAAGTTTAAAAAAAATGTAATTCAGATAGATAGCCCTGAATTTATATGTCAGTTTGCCTTGCCATTTCTTCAGGTGGGTGATTACTAAATTTAGCTGTTTTAGGGCAGTAGACATACAGCTCTTAATGACTTCTGAGTACCTCATATGTAACATAAAGTATGTTCTTCATCAGAGGTTCTGAATGTGAACTTTAAGTGGCCACTGGCCTGCTGTTGAGAGCTCTCGTATCCAAATGTGACTTGCTATATTTAAACCTTTTATTCCAGAGCTGTTTTTTAAAACTCTCATGATAAACCTGATTTGAATACTGATATTAATTTCTTTTTATTCATCAATATGTAGCTTTTCAGAAACAAATGAAATGAACTCAAATCTCTAGCAGGATTTAGATTTGATATAAGGAAAACTTTTGGGGGTACTAATTTGATCAGTATAGGATAGTAAGAGGGAGAATTGTTAAAACCAGGTCAGAGCACTCAGTTTTTCTGGGTCACCCCTGGGGACACGGAAATAGATTCGGTAGTGCAGAACTCTTTGCATGTGGTGATGGTTATTATAGAACTTTCTTTTTGCAGTGTTAAGTATGTTTATTGCCTACCTGTCATTGACTTGCAGCATAAGCTTAAGCTGTTCTTTCTTCATTGGCTGATGTTCAATGCTTTTCCTTATCTCCTAGCTCAGAGTGGTACTCTATTTTAAAAAGATTCTCATCAATATTGCCACAGCCATAGATGTATCCAGAAGCTAATTTAAAGGACCCTTGGCATCCATATTTCTTTACTTCTCAAAAGAAACTACTGAAGGGGTTATTTATAGTGAAAAAATGTGATAGTAGAGCAATAGCCTTAAATAAAACATATTTTCTCCTCCTTTCCATGTCTGTATTCTTGGCATTTTAGGGCAGAGCTGGTCAGGCAAAGGAAAACAAGCCTAAGGAGATGAGTAATATTGGGTTCCCAGAGATCATACATTTTGAAAGTGATGGTAACTAGTGAAATTAACCAATTAGTTCCAGTTGGCATATTTACCATGCTGTTGTTAAAGATGCCTCTAAAGCTGCTTGCAGCATTCCCCTGGAAAGCATGTAGTTATCGAAGATCAGGCTTTGCATTTCAACCAGAGGCACACTTGGAGAACTCTTTCAAGATGTGTAAAATGTTCATGCAAACAATGCTATAAATTGTTCTTTATAAATCTTATGGGGAAGTTTTCTCATATATTAAACACATTAAAATAAACAACAGAAGTGTCTCATTGGAGCTTTGTAATGTTCTGTCACACAGATCTCAGTGGCTTGAGAGAATGGCATACCTGAGTTATTTCTCTGTTATCTGAAGAGGAAAACTTACAAATGCAGTTGATCAGATGAAGTAATGCTTAAAAAATAAGTTAATTGTGTTTGGAATCCCTGTTGATACCTTATATTGAAGTCCATCCTGTTCTCTGGTAGTTTGGGTAACTGTTTTGGTAATGGGATGCCTTCATTCTTCCAATGCACATGTACCTAGATGCCTGTACAGCCTGCTCTTTGCTAGATACAGCAAGTCATTTCTGATGTTTTATTATACAGTTTACTTCATTTCTTTATTACGATAGTTATTTGAAAATGGAAGAAAAGGAAATAAATCTACTAATAAAGGATGAATCTTTAAACTCCACAAATATTAATGTATTAGATCATTAAATTTTAAGTATAAAATTGGAATTCTTTCTGAAAAGGGCTTTAAGTTTAAGATGGATTATAAGAAATGGAGAAATGTGCTCTTAAATATAAATAATATAAGTTTGGGCTGCTAGTACTAATAACTTGGGGCCAGTAGAAAATTGTGTAAATTATGTCCTAAAGCTGACCCTTACAAAATACGTAAATTAGTCAGATTAGGAGTTCAGTTTGATTTTAGGAATTTCAAAATTGACTGTAAAAATTTGCTTCAGGTAAAAACCTGTAGATAAGCATCAAGAGGTTGTTTTTTTGCTGACTGTTTCTGGGAAAAAATAAGTATGTGAAATGATGCAGAAAATCCATTTAGACAGTTGAGACTGGCATCTTAAGAAGGATAGGAGAGCATAGACAAACTTTCCACGAGGGTCCTACCTTATCTTATTTGTCATTCAGAATATTTTACTTCCAAGTGAATGAAAATAACTGTTTTTACCTTGTAAAATATTTTAAGAGTATTTGTTAATAATTTTGAATAAAAATCAAGCAGTTACAAATAATTAAAAGCCTGTTGGCAAAAATATAGCTGTAATTCTGGTGTGAGTGAACACTATTGGAGAGTCTGATTTTATAAGACTGATGTGGGGGGGTTTAGGAGTACTTTCTTTCAACTTTAGCCGTTCTCCCAAGTTCTGTTTGATTACTTGACTCAGCTGAAGTTGGTGGGTTCAAAACCCAGAGCAGTTAGTTGCCTTTTTCATTGTTTAGTTTCTTCCTCAGACTTGAGCTGGACTTGCTTGGCTTCCCACCAATGGATCAGAAAGGTCAGGTGGCATTTCTTCTTTGTATACTGTTCCTTTTTCCTATGTATTCATTTCTTCTTCACAGTTAACTTCCTCACACTGTAGCTCACAGCCTGATCACCTCCACAATACTATGCCTTTCCATTCTGTGCTGCTGGATTCTCCCACAGGCCATGACATTTTAGTTGATACAGCTTTTTTTTTTTTTGTCTGTATTTAAGAACTTTTATAATCCCCCCCAGGACAGCGTTTATCTGAAATTTAAATAGGGCAGAAATTCCTTGGCTTGTCCTTGTCACTTTTCCCATCCCCATATTTTATATATGCATAATGTTTTGATAATAATACATCAGTTTTAATGGGACTGACAACTGTTATGAAAGTAGGTGAGGTCAGGAATTGCTGCCTTCCTACACTGAAACTTGAAGCTTTCTTACTAACAGTGGACTGGATTTGGTCATTTTCTTATGTTCTGGTATGGAGCTCAGTGGTAAAAGTATGAGATAATAACAGTTAAAATCGTTATTATTTTTGTACCCTGAAACTGTTGTATTGCCTTTTAAGTATTGTTTCAATACCTTGTGAGGGCGATAGCATTATCTGTTTCCAAGGGTGGTTCAAAGCCTCTTGTGGTTAACTAATTTTACCAAAGTCACACAGCTAGTGATAACAAGGGATTCCAAGATATTTTCTCTGATTCTTAGAGTATTGGGCTTCCAGGTTTTGTACAACTGGTGTATGGGCCACTGTCTTTTCATCTAAATAGTCAGAGATGAGGGGTTTTGATGATATGAATAAGAAGAGGCTGGGCCTACGTCCGTCACTGTTCTATCCATTCTATAGTAAAGTACATGGAATTGAAGTTTGTACCCACCTTATCCTTTCTTTCCCTCCTTCCCTCCCTCCCTTCCCACTTTTCAGCCTTCAAAGTCACAGGTGTGCACCCCAGCCCAGGTCCCTTTCTTACCTTTCCTCTTATTTGTAAAAACTCCACAGTTAACTTCGGGGTGGAGAACATTGTAATTGTGACTTTAATTTCATCTGGGAAAAGATTATAGGCTTTATAATTTAGGAAACAATTTTGAAATTTAATGTTGCCCATTTCTCAGTCCCTTATCTGAGACTTTACCAAGAACAGCAATAACCAGGACAGATTATTCTTCCTATGTGGGAAATCTAATTTCTGTAGTGAAATGGTTTTTAAAATGAGATGATTCTTAAAATTAAACTACTTGTCTAAAGATAGAAAATTCCGAGGTAGAGGGCAGCAACACTGTGGTGTTTGGTTCTCATTTATATGCATACACAAGTCTTTAAACCTGGAACAGATATGTTTATGCCTTTGACACTGCATAACAATAAAAGTAGTAGACTAATTGCTCCAGGCGAGCATCTGGGGGTGTGATGGCCCTTTGAATAAGTGACATTGCCACACTAGAGTGTGACAGACAGGCCTGCGGATGCACTTGATCTCTTGGTCACCATTCAGTCGAGTGAGACTTTTAAACACCTCAGCCATTGAGGTGAACCATTGAGACCCTCTTCCTAGAATTTCCGGTTGGGGCTGTTTTAAACTTTTACTTACTGGTCCTTCCTTTCCTTTTCTTTCTTTCTTTCTTTCTTTCTTTCTTTCTTTCTTTCTTTCTTTCTTTCTTTCTTTCTTTCTTTCTTTCTTTCTTTCTTTCTTTCTTTCTTCCTTCCTTTCTTTCTTTCTTTCTTTCTTTCTTTCTTTCTTTCTCTCTCTCTTTCTTTCTCTCTCTCTCTCTCTCTCTCTCTCTCTCTCTCTCTCTCTCTCTCTCTAATATTGCAGCTTCGGTTAGAAACTTTGGTGGGATTAGAAATGTAATTACTTGGATATTAAAGGTTGCTTTAGAAATTTGACTGTCATTAGGAAGAAGGTCTTAAAGACTGGAATTCCATTGTCTTACAAGAAGTAAGAAATATTTATTGATTCCCAAATGGGGCTGAAGAAACTTCTCCTCTTTAGAAGGCTGTGAATGACTCAGCGAGAGCTCTGGTGAGCTTGACTGAACCAAGCTGCTAATAGTTATTTAATGTTATTCGTCAGTGGGAAAGAATCGCTGTAGATTTTCCTTTTAATCTCTTTGAATTGCAGGCTCATAAACCTCTCTGACGAGCCCAGCCAGTGTTGTCTTAGATCCCACTGCTGAGACAATGGAGCCCCAGAATTCTTTCACCTCTTGTTGTAAGACAAACCCAATAGAATGCAAGGTCAGAAGGGCCTATACTTCTAAAGATTGAAAGATTCTTTTTCAAGGAAGCACATAAATTATTTGATTTTATCATTATATTCCTTAGGAGCCTCACTCTAACTATAATGCCTGCTTTGGATACATAAAAGTAAAATTGGAAGGTGGGGGGTTGAGGATTGTCTTGTCTCATTTGGCTAAGCTTGTCAGTATGACCCAGAGTGTGAACTGACCTTAATATTCCTAGATATTCAAAAGAGTTGAACCCATTTTCTAATAAGAATCAGATTTCGTAGTCACTGCACTCAGGATAGCGTGAGCACACCAAAGCCAGCAATGTGCTCTTTACAAATGGCTGTGCGTGGCTTTGTCCTTTTCGGGTTTTGTTTGTTTCCTGTTTTTGTTATTATGTTTTATTTGTTTTTCAAATAGTTATTACCATTATGTAGGGGGAAAAGATTCAATTTTAAAATCTTGGATTTTAAAGTCAGTTTCTTTTCTCAATGTTAGTAGTGTCATATTTCCACAGGAGATCTTTGAGGTGGGATTTTCATTTCTAGATCTGCCTATTAAAATATCATTGCAACAAACAAAAGTGTGTGTGTGTGTGTGTGAGAGAGAGAGAGAGAGAGAGAGAGAGAGAGAGAGAGAGAAGAGAGAGAGAGAGAGAGAGAGAGAGAGAGAGAGAGAGAGAGAGAGAGAAAGAGAGAGAGACTGCAAATGAAAACAAACGTATCTGTTTTGAAGATGCCATGCCCTGATTACTACAGAAGTATCCAACCTGCTTTGCTTTCATGGCTCCTGTAAGTGACTTTAGTAGATAGGGAAGAATTAAGATTTTCAATTATAACCACAGTGGTGGACAAGCAAAGATCATTGTTTAAAAAGAATGAAAGAAAATCACACTGATTTGTTTGTCCTCCTTCCTTATAATTGTAGTGGGGGTTGGGGTGGTCGGGTGGAATTTGCTGTTGCCCTATCCTTGGACACCTGCCTCTCAACAAAGGACTGTGGTCACCCCCCACTGCCCACATTTAGATTCACCTTTTACTTTTCCTGTACTGGGCCTGCTCATTATGCAGTTCTCCAGGGATCCAATTTTCCCTGAGTTAATCACCCCAGCCTTTTCAGAAGTTGTTAGATTATTGTCTTTTCAAAGGACAATAACTTTTCTTTAAAAGAAAAAAACAAACAAAAACCTTTTTATTTCTAGTTTTAAAAATGGAACCACTAGAATCTCAAACACACTGCCTTTAAAACTTTTGTTGAAGTTTATCGCATATGTACAGAGAGGTGCAGAAATCTGCATGTCACTTGATAGATTTCTCACCATATGCACACCCGAGACTTCTAGGCAGCACACCTTGCCCCTCGACAGCATAGGAAAGTTTTCCTGGTATGTTTCATACTCGTTTATGTCAGATACTGATTTTTGAAGCTACTTACAGGTTTTTGTGCACACAGTATTGAATAATCCACATCTCCATGTTTCCATAGCCACAGAACTCCAATCTATTCCTTTCAACTCTGATCTTTGGCAAAGAATTGACCATTTTTCTGTTCTCTTTTCCCTTTCACCATGAGATGGGATATGCTCAATCTTTTAACCAAGAATAGGTGTTACCCTGTGCCTAGGGCTAAAGAGGAAGAGAAACAATGAAATGTGGGAACAATGATAGTGTGGCACACAAAATAGTAACTGGATCAGAATAACAGCTGCTTCCCAGTAGAAAAGCAGAACAATAGGAAGCTGACTTGATTGGCAGTTACATTCGCAAGGTATTTCTCATTTATTATTTATTTTTAAATACAGTGGCACAATGGGTATTTATAAATGTTTATTCTTTTAACATAGTCTATTCTGGGTATCCAAGGTAGGTCAGGCTGAGAAAGCTAATTCCCTCAGTCTGCTTTGCTTCAGTTGGGTGCACAGAATAGAGAAATACAAGATACCCTAGTAACTTGGTTGCAAATTAATGATACCTGTTTGTTCTCCAAATAGGTCTTTTCACTGTGAGGTATCCCCATTCTTCAAATATTAATTTCTTAATTCTACCAAAGTTGACCCTTCTGAATAAAAGATCAAAATATAAGAATTTTTTCTGTCCTTGAAACTTTCAAATTGAATTATATATATATATATGGAAGAACCAGGTGTGGAGACATATACTTTTAATTCCAGCACTCGGGAGCAGAGACAGATGGATCTCTGTGAGATCGAGGCCAGCCTGACCTACATAGTGAGTTCCAAGATAGCCAGGGCTATGTAGAGAGACCCTGTCTCAAAGAGGGAAAAAAAGGAAAGAAGTCAAGCAGGCATGGTGGCTCCTGTCTGTAATCCCAACATTCATGAGGCAGAAAGACTGCCATGAATTCAAGGCCAGGCATGAGCTACACATAGTACATTGAAGTGTAGCCTGAACTAAGTAAGACCTGGTCTTTTAATGGCATGGGGGTAGGGAGTGGAGAGGGAGGAAGAAGCCAGAACAGGTAGGCTACATTGTATAGAATGTAGAAAATAAGGTGTTTTGTTTGGGAATTACTTAGCATACTATAAATTATCTGTAAACCATCAGTGGACATAGATAGATGGACCACCACAGAAGGTCTGTCTGGATTTTAGGAAGTTTAATAGACTGTTGGTACCCAGTAAATATGACATAGTATAATATTTGACATACTTTAATAGAAAACTATGGTAGGTTCAAAATATTGTATAATCTTGTCATCTATTTTTAAATTGTGTAACTCACCAATAAATTCTGAGCAGGCAGTTATTAAATATAATTAAGTTGCAGGCATGCACACAACAGAACAAAGGGACATATTCTCAGCAAGTGAACAAGAGACTAGGGAGACAGCTAAAGAAATTTCTATTGGAGTTAGGGGAGGTTGCTGCATTTTAGTAACGTGTTCCTGCTTTTTAAGCATTAACTTCTAAAAGAACAATCCACACAGACAGGAGTTATACAATGCCCTTGAAAACAGAAATGAAGGTTGCCCATCTATGGTTGCTTTCTTTGATCAAAGTCTACATGTTTTAAGTGAGACTTCATGTTCCTACTACACAGACCATACTCTCATTATAGATGGATTCATGGCTTAGACCCTCTATCTGTAGAAGAACTCTTCGGCCCAGGAGACAGCAAAAAATGCACAGAACACAGTTGTGTTGCGGGATTAGCAAAGCAGCAAAGTCCTCCTCCCTTTAGTCTCTTATTATTCTTTTGCAGTCAGATAACCAGCAGTCCCCCGTGTTTTTGTAGAGCTTTGTTCTTTACAGCACCTCTGGCCTGATCTCATTTGATTTGAAAAACCCCCATTAGTCTGCTTGAGTTGTCATAACAAAACACCATAGACCGGGCAGCTGAGCAGAACTTGTCTCATGGTTCTGGAGGCTGAGAAGTTCAAGATCAAGGTGTTGGCCAGTTCTGTTCCTTATGAGGGCTATTCTTCTGCCTTGCTGTTGTTCTTCATATGGATTATACCAGGGTGGACATGGGCTAAAATCTCTCTGCCTCTGTGCTGGTGTCAAAAGCATTAAGCTAGTTTGAAAATAGTTCATAATATGGTTTGAATGGCCATACTGGACATGCATTATCAGCATTCATCATTATCAAATTGTTTCATTTTGTATTCTACAGAAGCTGAGCTAAGACGTATGGGGCCAGTAGATGCACAGGTGTACCTTGAAGATATGTCCTGGAACAAAGGTTGGATTTTATTTTATTTTTTGTATCCACACTGAAGAGAAATATTAGGATTTTTTTATATATAAGAAAAAAATTAGGATATTTGGAAGTCTTAAATAACAGCTTGATCTTTCTACATACATTTTTGTTAGGCCTACTTTTATCAACTTTGCTTATTGGAATATTATGTAACTCATTCCTCATTATTTTCTATTCCAATTAAGTATATAAAGGTTTCTTTTTATTTTTTTACTGCCTTGATTTTTGCATTATTATCTGTGTAATAAGGCTAAAGAAAAAGTAAAAAGACAATGATAATACTCTTCATGTTGACAATTAAAGTAAGTCCCTGTCAGGATTGCTTTTTGCCTTACATGGGATCACAGACTGATAGGACACATCTCTTAATGTCCTGGCCTTCTGCTTTGAAAGAACTTGCTGTTTTTCTTCGCCAAGGCCTCACATATAGTCTGATCTCATCTGAAAATAATAACTATGTTGGCTGAGAATGACCTCGAGCTTCTGCCCTCCTGCCTCTACGTGCTGAAAGCTGGGACGACAGGCACAAGCCATCACACACTGCCATGTGCCCCTGGGACTTCCCTAGCACTAGCTCACTTTTTGATTGTCCTTAAGAAAACTTTCTCAGTCCCCTTGTCGTCTTTCCATTTTCTTTTACTAGAATATTAAAATTAACCTATGTCATTCCACATTCTTTTGTTCTTTGAAATGGTTGTCGTTACACATTATTAAATTAGGAAAATACCACTTTCTAAATGGAAGCCTTGAGCATTATACTTCAGTACTTCTCTGGGCAAATAAAATTACTGTTTCTTAGAACTTTTTTGATATACTCTTAACTCTGTAGAATTGTTTTTCCGCTTAGGGTTCAATTCCCCTAACGGCTGATAGAAGTTTACTACTAAGTGTGGTGCTGGGATAGACACAGCCACCCTCCTTGAAACCAAGCTTCCTTTTTAGTGACAAATTATTTACTTAGAGAGCACAAGCATTACTGACTTAGGAGAGGAATCATGTCTTTGCTTATAGAATCACTCTGTGTCTCGCCATCCAAATGAAATTGTGGGGTAGACGCTCATATTTACCACGAATAACCAGAGTTCTGGAGCCTTCTGTGGCAAAGTCATTGTGGTAAGAGGAGGAACCGCTTCTGTGGAAGCAGCAGTGGCCTGCTCTTCATCGCTAGCTTCTGGAGAGACATACAGGAATGTAACATTCATTCAAGATTTGTCCAAATAAATATATTTTTAAAAAACAGACTTTGGGGGCTGGAGTATATATACTCTTGGCTTGCATTTAGATGGTTCACTGGTTAAGAACACTGTCTGCTTTTGCAGAAGACATGGGTTCAATTCCCAGCACCCACTTGGTCGCTCACAAGTGTCTATATTCCAGTTCCAGGGGATCTAGCACCCTCTTCTGGCTTCTGCAGGCACTGAACATATATGGTACACAGACTGGAAGGCAAAGCACCCACACACATTAAAACAAATATAATTTTTTAAAAAATATACTTTGACTCCTTATTAATCATTAGATGTTTAATTGCTCATTAAAAAGTTAGTCTTGATGTAGTTTATAATACTTTGCTTGCTGATGGGGTCTAAGAGCATGAAAATAGTAAAAGCCGATTTTTGTAATTTTTCCATTTATATTTGAGCATTTTTGATTATGTAGTTTTAGGATATTATTGGTTTATCCTTATCCTCCTGAGAAAAATGAGCAATATCTGAGTGAAATCTAGATTCTGACAGGAGTATTAAAAACTAATGTAGGTTTTTAACTAACTTTTTCAGATATAAAAGGCAGTATTAGCATATGAAACTAATAAAAGGTCTATCAAGAGGGCAGTTATATTGTGTGGATTCCTTCAGGGTCATTTTCATAATGGCCTTGGGTGGTGAAGATCCAAAAAAGGAGAGGTTGTGAGCATGCACATGAGAGTCATGGCCCAATAGTGCATTGTATTGTGCTAAAAACATGTCCCTGGAAAACACTGGGACATTGAAGCTAAGCTATGCCTTGGACATTTTGATGGCTACATCTAAAATGGTTTATATGAAACTACTGCTTTAAGACCTCAGTGAACATAAGAAATTTCAACAAAATATTAAGATGAAGTATCCATGACAAAACTCCAAGTTATCACTTATGAAATATATCACCTCAGATTGTTTGTGTTCACTGGGTAGTTTAAAAGTGTGTTGTGGTGACGTACTTTAAGAAATCTAATGACGTGTGTGTGTGTGTGTGTGTGTGTGTGTGTGTGTGTGTGTGTGTGTGTAATAAGATAAAAATACATACTGAGAGAGAGAGAGGGAAAGAAAAAGAAAGGAAGGAAGGAAGGAAAGAAAAAGAGAGAGAGAGGGAGGGAGGGAGGGAGGGAGGGAGGGAGGGAGGGAGGGAGGGAGGAAGGAAGGAAGGAAGGAAGGAAGGAAGGAAGGAAGGAAGGAAGGAAGGAAGGAAGGAAGGAAGGAAGGAAGGAAGGAAGGAAGGGGCAAAGCCAGGTATGATAGCTTCATTTTTTGAGACAGGGTCTCACTATGGGATCCTGGCTGTCCTGGAGCTCACTATGTACACTAGGCTGGCCTCAAACTCACTGAGACCTACCTGCCTCTGCCTTCCAAGTGCTGGAATTAAAAGCTTGGGTCTCCATACCCTGTCATCCCAACACTTGGGAAGCTAAGGAAGAATATTGCAGAGTTCAAGGCCAGTAATGACGACTCAGTAAGACCTTGTCTCAAACAAAAAAACAAAAACAAAAACAAAAAAAAAAAGGAAAGAAGAAGAAAGCAAGAGAGAGAGGGAAAGAAAAGAGAAAAGAAGGCTTGACAGATGGCTCAGAGGCCTACATGCTGGAAGGAGAGCAAACATGTGCTTTATCTTCTGACCTCTACACACATGCCATGGGCACATGCACACACAATAACAACAACAGTAATCATAATAATCAATGAAATAATTAAAAAGAAAATCAATTTTCAATTTTTAGATAATATAACTATTCACTTTGAAAACATGCTTTTAAGATATATATACACACACACATACACATATATATGCTGGCTCAAACAGAGGAAGTATTTATTTATTTATCTATTTATTTATTTCTGGTTTTCTGAGACAGGGTTTCTCTGAACAGCCGTGGCTGTCCTGGAACTCACTTTGTAGACCAAGTTGGCCTTGAACTCAGAGATCCACCTGCCTCTGCCTCCTAAGTGCTGGGATTAAAGGCATGTACCACCATGCCCAGCTGATACTTGCATTTCTAAACTTGAAATTATTTTTTATGAAGAATACCCACATTGTGATAAAAAGATATAAAGCAAGGACAGATTTATGTTTTCATTTTTGATAAGGCAGCACATAAGGTTGGCTTAACTGCCCAGTTTTTCAAGACTGCACTTTATACAGAGCAAGCACAGCGCAGCTGAATCTCATTTCGGCCTCTCCCTCCCTCCTGCAGAGTGAGTTCTAAATGTAGCGGCCTTTGAGAGTCAGCTGTAGGTCCTGTGCCCACTGGACCGTCGTCATTTGTCTCTAGGTTATGAGTGCAGTCCAATCGATTATGACCTGGGCAGTCCAATAACTGTGATGCTTCTGTAAACTAAAAGTGCCGTGGGGTCAGAGGTTTTCATTCAAAGGACAGGAGCACCTAGACTTCCTCTCTCCACCATTGCTAGCAGGTTTGCCGGTACATGTCCACAGTCTTGGCACCCAGAGGCTGAGTCAGGATCACCAGAGTTAAAGACCACCTTATGCTACATAATACAACTCTGGCTTTATAAAAAAATTGAAGGAGATGGCAAAATGGCTCAATGAATAAAGACACTTGTGGTCAAGCCTGACAACCTGAGTTGGATTCCCAGAACCCACATGGTGGAAGGGAGAACTGGCTCCCACAAGTTGTTCTCTGACCTCCACACTCACGCCATGCCGTGTACACACACACACACACACACACACACACACACACACACACACACACACACACACGCACACACACACACCCCTAAATGTAATACATTTTCAAAGTACAAAGTAAAATGTAAAAACCCCATCGTCAGTTGTACTTTTTGCATGTGATTTTCCTATGGTACTTACCGTAAATACAAAGCAAACAGATACATAACTCATGGGGAAAAACAAACAAAGGCAAACACTTCATATGGTGTTGTATTTGAGTCACCTGATTGTAGAATGGCGTGGACAGCTTGAGGTAAACAACTGGGGTAGCCACCTTCTCTAGGAGAGACTTAAGCAAATACCACGCTCCGTTTGTTCTCACTGTAACATCTTAAATGCATTGATGAGAATATAAAATTTGCAGAATTCTTAAGAAAACTAAAAATTTCAAATAAATTTCAAAGATTACTGTCAGCATTCTTTGCTCCATCCCCATCTGTGAATATTGAATACAGACAGTATTCAAATTAAACCAGTCCATCACCACTACCGATAGACTGGTCAGTAGGTAAGTTTGGAAATACTGTTACTATGTAAGAGAATCTTTCCAGCTCTCTTTTAAGTTCATTTTTATCTGTACCTGGCTTCTTTGTTTCATTTTACACAGTTTCTCTGGAACATGTTCTATATTTTGAATGGTTTTAGCAAAGTAGAAGACTGTAAATATTTGAGGCATTATTTTTGTTTTCTTTGCAGATGATGAATCTTTCTCTCTGACCTGCCGATGTGGTGGAAAATACACTGTCTCTAAGGATGAAGTAGAAGAAGTGAACCTGATTTGTTGTGATACGTGTTCACTGATTGTAGAACTCCTTCATCAGCAATGAACTGTGCATTCCTGCGATCCTTTAACACTGATCCAGCATGTCCAGAGGCCACTCAGTTTCAAGGAGACAGATGCTTTCTTACTAGCTGTATAATTTACTAAGATAATATAAGATCTTCAAGCAAAGACCACTTCAGATTAACAAATTAATTCAGTTGTTTACATGTATAATTACAGGATATCACAAAAAGGACTTGGAATATACTTCTGGATTTTTACCTGACTTTTGTTTTCTCCTTGGTACAAAAATTTCTTATTTTTATATAGTTTGTAGTTTTTATTTTTTATAATTTATTCTTTATAGTTACTAAGGGTTTTGTTTTTTGTTTTAATCGTGTGTGTGTGTGTGTGTGTGTGTGTGTGTGTGTAGGGCAATAAGTGAGTCTGTGAAGAGTTGATTTTTCTCTTCTTCTCCTATGTGGGTCCTCAGGCTGTGGTAAGTGCCTTTACCTGCTGAACCATCTTGCTGTCCCCAATTATGAAGTTGTTGATATAAAAGATGATGTTTTTAGTTACTGAAGTTTTTTGCATACTGTATACCTATTTCAAATTCGCAGGCATTTAAATAAGATTAGGATTTTGTGAACAAAGTGTGAGCCCAGCTCTACCCTGAACAAGGCTGGATAGGGATCACTACAAATGTATTTCAAAGCTGGTAAAGAGGACCAAATGTCAGAAAACAGACGACAACGGACTGGAGGTGCCACACCCTACATGAGCTCTTTGTATGTAACACTGTGTTTACAGTGTGGAGATGAGTTCACTTTCCCAACACTGAGGGGCCCTTACGGAGCACCTCTGATTTCTGTGGTCTAACTCTTGGTGTTGTCAGAAGAGCGTAGACTCGGAATGTTGGTCCGACTTCTGTAAAGTCGGCTGACACATGAGGCGCACTTGAGAGCAGATTGCTTTCACTGTGCAGGCACCACCAAAGTTCAAATGTCAGGTAGTCATCAAGCTTCTCCCCCAAGATATGTTTATGTCATAAAATTTAGAAAGAAAACTTGTTTGGGATTTTTATCCAAATACTTTCAATTAATGTATTTTCCAGAATGTGATGTTTACTTTTACATTTAATTAAAAACATAAATAAAACTGAGTAGCAAATAGTTTATTGGTAAATTCATGGTTTCAACTGCAGTAATAAATTCATTGAATAGGAGACAATAATCAAGTCAAAAAATAAATGTTTGCTAATCATCAGAAAACCTGTGGCCATTTGGGCTGTCCCGCAGAAATCCAAAATCACTGAAAGGCCAAATCTGTAAAGTGAAAATACAGTTGAAGACAATTAACGAGAATTCCTTATCCTCACGACTTTCTCTTCTGTCAGATCATTGTCTGTTAGCTAATGCAGTGCTCTCTCTTCATCAGTTCTTCTGAAAATAAGCTTATGTGTTCAGCCTGGGGCATTCAAACACAATACCAGAGACCATGTAGGTTTAGGATATCAATGTATGTTTGTGAAGACCTGTCTTCTTTTACCATCCTAAAATAAGTCACACTACCAGTCTCTGGTACTTGATACCTTAAGTTGCTGTTTAAGTATCAAGAATCCTGAACATTACACAGTTGCCCTAAGTACTCATAAGTTTTTATTCTTATGCCTTTTGATGAAGGGGAGCAGGTGTGGTGATGCACACCTGTAATCCACACCCATGATACTGACACTTAAGAGACAGAGACAGGAGGGTGGAGAGTTTACAGCCAGCCTGGACTACAGAGTGAGACTGTCTCAAAATAAAATTATATCAACCAGTAATGGAAGAACCAATGAAGATGTCATCCAAGGCTTGTACATTCCCTACAGCCATATGCCTGCGTATGGCTTGCTGGATTTGACTGGGTCTGCCTGCATTCCAAGTAGACTGAGCCTGGGCTGCTATTGTAGAAATGCTTGCTGAAATGCCAGGGTATGATTATGGCTGTAAAAGTCACACATGACAGGTTGATTTCTATAAACTCAAAGGCTCCCTAGGCGACCGTTAGTTGAGTTTGAATTACACAAATTTCTGTTCTTCCCCATAGGAGCAGGAAAGGGAGAGGATAATATTTTGTCTATAGCTCTTAAGTAAAGGTAAAATGTTCATCAAATGTAGTCACTGCACCAGTTAAGTCAACTTGAGAGAAGCACCCCCCAACTAGAGTAACGCTGGCATTTTAGGCACTGAAGCATACCTTAAAGAAGATCCGCCCTCGTATTAGTCCATAGGGAACAGGTCCGTAGTACCTGGAGTCTGTCGAATTCTCTAAGTTGTCACCTTCTAACCAAACATGACCTGTTGGCACCTGGGATCAGTAAAGACAAGCGAGTCCTTTAAAAACAAGAAAATCTCAACAGAGGACTGTCACTAAAAATACGTCCTTAAAGCCCCAGCACTGTGGTGTACACCTAGAATCCCCACACTCAGGAGACTGAGGCAGGAGATCATAAATGCAAAGCTAGCCTGGGCTACACAACCAGTATGTGAAAGAAAGAGTTCATTTGGAAGTAGAGCATATGCCTTAAAATCTTCCTTTATACGTGTCACAAGAATTGCTATTTTTGTTTTCATTTCTTACTAACTAAATATCAAAGGTTTCCACACTTTTTAAAGATCCCTTTATTATATGGTTCCCAAACATTAATTTGTAGAAACCCCAAACTAAGGCTGTAAGAAATCCAAACAGTGTGGCAGTGTCATTAATTTAATAGACTTCAAAAGAGGTCATTAGGCTGCTGACTGAAAATGTGCCCTCCTGTTGTAATAACAGCATAAGCAGGGCAGCCAGTCAGCAACATCCTGGGGCCAGTTCCAAGGCCAGACCTATTAGAACGCTCATGATGAACTAAGTGGTAATGGATTGTGACATCAATTACGGATAATCTCATCATTTTACTGCAGTGGGCTTGTCAGAGTTCTAATTAAGACCCCTGTCCTGCCTTTGTACAGGCCATATCGTCACTGCCTTATATGTTGATAATGACCATCAAGAACCAGGAGGACCTATTATAAAACCACAGTTGCAAATTAATGACAGTGACCTTCTACTAGATGAAAAGATAACTCCTGTGTATTAACTGGTAAAAAGTTTAAAGTGTTTACTCAATTATGATCCTTTTAAGGTGGTGATACTTTTCAAAAATGCATTCCTCCTATATGAGACATTTCCCCACTAACATTCATTTAATATAAACAGAAGGTGCTTTGTGGCAGTAGTCTGTACACCACCCTTTAGTGTTTTTATTTTACAGTTTTTGTTATGTAAGAAAAGTTGATTCACTGACCAGATCAAAACAATCTATTGGGAAGATTGCATTATTTTTGGTACAGCTTAATAGGACACACTATAGTTCGATTGTATATTCTTACAAGCATTTAAATTTTAAGTTTATTTTTGTAAGATTATATTTCTGGGATATTTGAAATGATAAGAGGAACGAGTTTCAGGTCCTAGAGCTGACAACACGTCCAGTGCCTACCTACACCACGAACTGGCTGCCAGGCAGGGACAGGTAAGATGGTTGGGTAGAAAAGCAAGTGTATCTTAAGTCATGGGCAACAGGAACACTGCAGCTGGAAAAGCCAAGTCTACCTATCACATTCTCAAGTTTTACTTTCGGAGAAGATGCAAGAGAAAGAGCTCTTGTATTTAGATTTCTAGTTTCTCAAAATTTGTTCCTGAACCCTAAAAAACAGGTGCTATATATGAATGAATGAATAAGGGACACCAGTAAGAACAAAAGGAAGATGCTTTACAAATAGGGTAATATACTAACAGTCTCGGCAGATCTCTACCCAGCTAAGGACCCATGGCATTTACATCCCACCTTCTATGTGGCTTCCCTGTTTGCATGCCTATCCCAAATGCTATGGTTTTTAGGACATGTGTTATATAATACCAATCTTGCTAGGAGTACTGGATTAAAACAACATCCTTCTTTCCTGTCTTTTTTTGTTTGTTGAGACATTGTAGCCTGGCCTCAAACTACAGCCAAGAGGATAGCCTTGAACTCCTGATTTTCCTATTTTCACCTTGAGTTCTGGGATTATAGGCATATGTCACCATGCCTGATTTTCTGTGGTGCTGGGGACTGAACCCAGGGACTACTGCATTCTAGGAAATCATTCTACCAACTGCGCTACCTCCCAAGACTGCTTTTATCTATCTCTTCTCACTGTTTTATGATAAGCAGTTATTAATACTAGAATTTTAATTTTGTTATTATTTTATATTATCAGTGTCATTAAACTTTTGCCAACCCAGTGGTAAGAAATAGTACCTCTGTATCTTTATTTGCTTTTGTCTTAATTTAAAAAATTGAGTTACATTGTGTGTGTGTGTGTGTGTGTGTGTGTGTGTGTGTGTGTGTGTGTGCGCGCGCGCGCCAAGGAGTGCCTATGGAGGTTAAAAGACAACTTGAAAGACTCAGTGCTCTTTTTCCACCTTATGGATTACAAGAATCGAGCTCAGGTCATTGCATCAGGCTGGAGGCAGATACCTTTACCTGCTGAGCATCTCCCTTTTTTGAGTGAGGCCAAATCTCTTTTTTTGTATTTAGAAGACCATGTAAGGTCTAGGGATATAGCTTAATGGCAAAGTACTGCCAAGCATATATAGACACTGCATTCATTCCCCACCCCCCACCCCCCAAACAAACAAATACAAAACCTGCTTTGCTATGTCATTGATACTACTATAGTGTTCCACTGGTGCTTCCCACTACATTGCTTTGGTTTACTGGCAGAAGAAGTCTATACATTTGTTTCCTGATTGTATTTCATTCAGGTCAGCAGTGTTTGCACCTGCTTTGCATACAATGGTCTTCATGATCTTGGCTTTCCTGTTGACCTCCAAGTGGTTCTAATGTGATTTGTGACTTAGTTAGACCACCTCTGTTGAGTGGATTTGCTGCCAGTCTTTAGAGAGTGCCATGGTGAAGGGGTTACGGCAGCTACAGACCAGCTTATTCATGTCAAGTCTTATTTTCAAGCTGCTGGGAGGAGTTCCTTCCCATTGTACTACTAAGGCACTATCTTTCCAGGTCTCTACTGGATGACGACTTGTCCACACTGGCTTAGGAAGCACAAATGTCTTTTGGTTTTGTGTGAGTTCTAGGAATTGACCCTTATAGCTCCCTAGTTAGTCACCTTTGCTTTATTATTAAGCTTCACCAGAAATAGGCACAATTTAGTATTTAGCTGTCAACTAAGGGACTATGAATGTAGCTCTCTGGAGATCTTTTGGTAGCTCCTGCCTTCCTGGTAATGTGACCCACAAAATTCAACCACTGAAGCACCCTGCCTCCTCAGTTAGCCATAAACCAACCAGTGCTTTCATGATGATAGCATCAAGGGGTTAGGGTTAGAGCTCAGTCAACAAAATGTTGTCTAGCATGCCACCAAGCCCTGGGTTCTAGCTACAGAACCACACTGAGTGGAGTGTGGTGTTGCAGACTTATAACACTAGCACTCAGGAGGTATAGGCAGGAAGATCATAAATTCAAGGTCATCCTTGGGTACAGACTCCAAGGCCAGCCTATGCTACACGAGACTTTGTCTCAAAACAATCAAAAAGGCATAAATAAGGACAAATATGTTTGCTCTGTTCTTTCTCTTGGACATCAGTCTTGTACAACCTCCTGAGCAATGTATGAACACAGTTGTCTTTACGTTTTGCCCGTCTTCTATTGCTCTATGGTAGGAGGGCATCTCTACTACTGCTTCTCCATTATTGCCAGGAGCAGGAGTTTAAATGACATACTTTTGTGTACCGTGGGGAGGGGTGTATGTGTGACTGTGTATGCATGCCCATGTGTGAATGGAGGTCAGAAGACATCAGGTGTTCCTCTCTACCACTCTCTACTTTATTCCCTTGAGAGGTGGTTCCAGAACCTGGAGCTAGGCTGGAAGTCAGAAAGTCCCAGTGATCCTTCTGACTCTGTCCTCTACAGCGCTGGGGTTACAGACACCACAGTCACTCATGCTTTTTACATAGGTCGTTGATTGATAGGGGTTCAAACTCATGCTTGTTCAGCAAATGCGCTTACCCACTGAGCCATCTCCCTAGCCTAAATTACCTATATTTTTTTCAGTTTTTTCTGGAGCTGAGGACTGAACCCAGGGCCTTGCGAATGCTAGGCAAGCGCTCTACCACTGAGCTAAATCCCCAACCTCCTAAATTACCTATATTTTTAAATCACGTTTTAAAGCAGGCTTCATACCAATAAGAAGAGAATGATTTGCTGGAAGGTGGTGGCGCACACCTTTAATTCCAGCACTTATGAGCACAAGGTGAGTTTCAGGACAGCCAGGGCTACACAGAGAAATCCTGTCTTGGGGGGGAAAAAAGGAGAAGACTGAAGAGAATGATGATTTTGGTGAAGAATAACAGCTCTGAGGTAAAGTGTGATTTGACATCTCCACTTTGGATCTCCTCCAATAATTCTATTACATGTTCCATTTTTGTTTGTTTGTTTGTTTGTTTGTTTTTGAGTTATGAGACAAGGTCTCACTATGTAGCTTTGGCTGTCCTGGAACTTACTATGTAGACCAGTCTAGCCTTGAACTCAGAGTTCCTTCTGCCTCTGACTTTTAAGTGCTGGGATTAAAGACATATACCACATCAGCTCTGTTTTATCCCTATCAAAAATCTATAGATAAGATCTGCAAACTCAGCATGCCACTGCATACTAGTAAGGATGTCACTATGATAATGTGTCTCAAAATTGGCAGTAATATAAATGTTGGTCAATAAGTAGAGGCTAAATAAAATATAATTCATTTATATATTAGCAGACAGATGGTTAAAATATAATAATAAATAAAGAACAAACTAATGAAAAGATTTCTACAACTGAGTCAATGAGAAAGTAACTTTCAGGACTGTGTATAAAAGTATAAAGCTGTTGTTCTGTGTCTCAATTTTTATATTTTCATAATAGCATGTATTACCTAGAAATCTAATATATATATAATATATATACACACACACATATATATACACACATATACATATCTATATACACACATATGTGTGCATGTGTATCTTAAACTACTTTACTTTTTTTTTTCTGAATACTATCTCACTATGTATCACAGGCTGGCCTTGATCTCACAATGCCCTCCTTCAACCTTCAAAGTGCTAGAATTACAGGTGTGCACCATCCACTATCATGCCCAGTTTAATTTTATTAATTTGTTTTTGGCTTTTTTATTTGTTTGTTTATTGAGATGGGGTCTCACTGTGCAGCCTTGGATGGATTAGAATTCACTACTGTAGAACAGGCTGACCCCAGAATCAAAAGAGATCTCCCTGTCTCTACGATGGGATCAAAAGATATGCATCACCATGCCCAGCTGCCTGATACTTTTAAAGATTTATTTTTAATGTTTGTGTATGTATATGTTTTGGTCTGCATGTTAGAATGTGCATTCGCATACAAGTGCTCATAGAGACCAGAACGGGCTATCAGATCGTTTGGAGCTGGAGTGACAGGCCATTGTGAGCTCTTAGCAACTGAGCCGTTTCTTCAGCCCTCAGCCTGACACTGTTCAAAGGGGGAATGCTGTAATGATGCAAGTCAGGGACAGCTTTATGGATGTTTATTTTTTTAAGTTTTTGGTCTCTGGTACTACAGTGAGAGCAGGCTAGCCTCCAACCCATACAACAGATCTCTGTTGCTTTGAAGAGTGCAAATAAAAACTACAATTACATCAAACCACATGAGAAAAAAATTCACAGCAATCCTATACTAAAGTATGAACAGGGAAAGATAGCACAGTAATAGATATTTATGTCTTAAAGCCTATGATAGATAGCCTTATAACTAGGGCTAGAAAAGATTCTAATAAACAATGTTTCACAAATTCTGAATTCCATTGGATTGTGTTGTTTCCCATAATCAGTATTTTCTAAGTTGGGTTACTTTTCTTGAGACTGTTGTAGGTCTGCCATTCTTACTTCTGAGCCATGATAAAAGCTAATCGGGGCTGGGAAAGAGGAGCCAGCCTGCATTCTCGGCTGTGCTTGCTCAAAGCTGCTGAAGCGCCTCCTCCTCTTTAGTGCAAGCAACAAATGTAACTGCCTCCTGGTCTGCGGGTGTCCATTTAGCAGAGGAGGCTTTGCAAAGCAAGCCACAGTGGTACCTTCCTTGATTCAAGTGAAATCTGATGAGAGCTTAAAATATCAAATAACACATCTACTAAATTGTAGTCACTCATTTATTTAAGCAAAGAACATTAGTTTTAAAATTTTTTGACTAAAAAGTAAGATATTGTATGACTTTCCAAATGTTTCAAGAACAAAAAAATCCTAAGAAATGGTTGTTTTTAAGTTAACCCCTTATTTACTACAGATCTTATGATTTACAAGCAATAGCACCGTTATGCATTGGCCTTATCTATGGCTGATGGCTCGTCTAATCAGTGCATTAAAAACATGAAGGCAAGAAGAGAAGTGATCCTTTAGAAATTCTTTTTTGCACTATTTTTTCTTCTGTGATATACAGGAAACACACACTTTATGAAAGCATTCAGATTAGGCCTTTCTGTTTCTTTTTAGCAAAAGGAAATGAGGGTGATACAGCAAGGGCACTTTAGTCTCCAAAGCATTTCATTTTCAGCAACTGTTTTTAAATATCCATTTTGTATCTAAGGAAATATAATGCTTAATTCCTTATGGGGGGGGAACCTCCACATGACGAATGTAATATGTCTGTAATTCTAACAATTTTTAGTCATACAATTTTTATGTTATTGTCTTCCAAGTAAGCAGTGTTGAGTCAAATATCTACACCACTATGTAGCTAAAGTATATTCTGCAGCTTAATTGTGACTTACATATCAAAAATGCAGCCATGTTAGGACTTCTATACAGAAACAAAGTGATTTACTAGTTATACTATTCCAGGTGGGCACGGTATCAATCACCTCCTGGCACATGGGAGGAGGAAGGACTGCCACAGGTTCTAAGCTAGCCCGGGTCACAAACTGAGTTCCAGGTCAGCCTGCACTACAGTGAGGCACTGTCTCAAAAACTAAAATATAAAACCCAACAAAACTTTAATACAATACAGGGCATTTCAGAGTTAGGAGAATACAGCTAAATAGTGAGTTTCTTGTCCTTTGAAAAAACATTTAGATAGTTGGCAAATCAGATGCACACTGTAAAAAACAGACATGCAAATATGTTTCTAATTTTAGGAGCTTTTCAGTGTTGTGGGGGGTGAGACAGCGTCTCTCTAAATAGCCTTAGCTGGCCTGGAACTAACTATGTATAGTCAGGCTGGCCTCAAACTAGGTACGCACCATCATACCTGGAAGCTGTATTCTTAAAAATAATAATAATTTTTTAAATTTAGATTTATTTTGTTTTGCCTTCATGTAGGTATGTGTACTATATGTGTGCCTGGTGCCTGTAGAGTTCAGAAGACAGCACTGGATTCCTGGGAAATGGTGTTTCAGATGGTTGTGAACTACCATGTGAATGCTAGGAACTGAACCCAGGTCCTTTGCAAGAGCAGCCAGTGCTCTTAACTGCTGACCATTTCTACCTAGTTGTACCCCTGTCGTTTCACCCAGTTCTTTCCAAAACCCAAGCTCGTTTTGGTTATGAGTTCATTGTTGCAGATGAATTTTGTCACTATTTTCAGGCTCCCATTGTGCCTAAGTAGGCATAACTGTTTCACGGGAGGGTTTGGGTAGGAAACAAATTTATATCGGAAGGCCACCAGTGGGGAAAAGTCCATTCTCTAAAGTAGGAATGATTAGGAGTAGATATGTAGTCTGTTGTAGTGACATTCCTTAGGCATCATCTACCAAGACATTCTGCATGCTTGTTTTTGATAGACACTTCCACTTGTGTCTTAGTCATCAAAGCACAGCTCTAAGAAATCCTTCAAATTACTTAGAATGAAAGTTTTGTAAATACAAAATTGCAAGTTATGAGAATTATGGGAATAAATGACATTTTATTGTTGTGTTTTGAGGCAGTTTCACTCCGTAGCCCATACTAGCATCAAAGTGACATTGTTCCTGCCTCAGCTTCCCAAGTTACAGATATGTGCCACCACACCTGGCTCAAATAATAGTATTAAAAAAATTTCGGGCTGGAGAAATGGCTCAGAGGTTAAGAGCACCGACTGTTCTTCCAGAGGTCCTGGGTTCAATTCCCAGCAACCACATAGTGGCTCACAACCATCTGTAATGAGATCTGGCGCCCTCTTCTGTATACATAATAAATAAATAAATCTTTTTAAAAAAAAACTTTCATGTTTATTTTTAATTAAAATTATATCACTTCCCCCTTCCCTTTCTTCCCTTCTAATCCCTTTCAAAATGATGGACTCTTTTTCTTTATTATTGGTACATGTATAAAGATGCACAAACACATAAATACAAATTGCTGCATTTTTGATGTTTGTGTGTATATGATTTCAGGGCTGACCACTTTTATTAGATAATCAATCAAAGGGGATCATCTTTGGGCTAGTTCTCCCTTTCTCAGAAGTCATTAGTTACCTGTAGTTTTTTGTCTAGGACTGAACATCCTAGAACGTCCACATTGGAACGTCCTTATGAGATTTTCCCCTTTCTATGTTAGCAATTCTACTGATATTGTCACTGTTTAGGTTTCATTTATGCAACCATTTCTAGGAGACAGTCTCACGGCAGACTTCCTGGTTGTTCTGCCTCCTCTTCTCCAATGTTCCCCAAGCCTCGGGGCGAAGGAGCTGTGTTGTAGATGTATCTGGTGGGGTTTGGTTCCCTATGATCCCTTGATCTCTGCATTGAATCTAGTTGTGTTTTTCTGTAATGGCTCCATTTGCTGTAAAGAGCAGCTTTTTCAATAAGGAGTGGTAGCTCCAGTTCTTTGTGGGTATAAGGAAAACTTAGAATGTGGTTAGGAATCTATGCTGGTAGGAGAGAGGCAGTAGTAGGCTCTCATCTAAGGTCCATGACATCACTAGGCCCAGGTAGTTGGCTAGGTTTCCAGTACCAGGAATGATTCCCTCTTGTTGAATGGGACTTAAATCCAATTAGAGAGCTGTTGGTTACTGCCAGCACGAGTATCCAAAGACATTTTTATGATGACTTACAAAACAGAGTACACTAATGAAGGTCTTTAAAAACTAAGGTTAATGTTACAGGATTGGGAGCATTAAGATACTGTGTTGACTGTGAGATCATGAAGACAAACTGGACAAAACTTATTATTTTATCTAGATAAATGTATCTTAGGATTAGTAAATTATTATTTTCTTTATTCTTGATAATATTGTTCATGTAGACAATGAAATATGATCATATCCACCCCCATTTCCCTCTTTCCAACTCCCCAAATGCCCAAATACATCCCTGTCTTGACTTCATGTTCTTTTTTCCCCCGATAACTCAGTAAGTCCAATGTGTTTTTCCATATCTGCATAGGTTTAGGGCATCCACTAGAGCACAGGAAACCTCAAGTAACCACACTTTCACAAAAGGATTATTCTCCTTTTCCCAGCAGCTGCCAACTGCCAATAACTCCTCAGGACGGCATGGGGTCTGGAGGTCAAGCAGCCGCCTATGCCAGGAGTTTGGCTGCCTTGCCTTTGCACAGGTCTTATGAAGATAATAACCACAGCTGCTTCAGGTTGAGGGCAGCAGCCACACTACATCCAAAGCCAGCCTTTCACAGCACGCCTCCCTAGCCTCTGGCTTACATTCTTTTCCTATCTTTGACGTTTTAATAAATTCTTAAATTTGTGCAAAATCAATGTATCTTCTCTCTAATTCTGAAGTTAGCCTCTCCACCCACAGGGCTCTTTAACCCTTTGCTAAAGCGAATAACTTGGATATCATTTTAAAGCCCTTTGTCTCCCCACCCCCTCACCTCCTTCTCTCCAGCCTTCTGTGATACTGTTACTTCTTCCCATTCTCCACATTACTAACTCAGTTAGACCTCATTTGCAGCTTATTAAGCTGGTTCCCCACCTCCAGGAACTCCCATTCCAAATTGTCTTCTGATAGTCTCCATCATGTTATTCCTCTGCTTGAGAAAGACAAGGGATAGGAGTGTCTTCTCATTGTCATCTCAATCACAATGCCCACATTGTCCCCCAGGAACTTACTTTTGGCAGTTACCCCAAGTATAATGCTCGATTCTTACTCCCAGCTGTCTCCTGAAGGCTAGTTTTGAAGTCTTCTCTCTCATCCCACCCTTCTGTCTTCTCTTCTAAGTTCTGTGACCTGGCTGCTCCATAGGCAGCATCATTAAGGCAGGCACCAATATTGGTTTAGGGCTAGAAGTCCTTTTCAGTATATGGTCCCTGAGTGACTCTAACTTTCTTTATAAAGAGAAATCAGTTCAAATTCCAAGTTGCTCCAGATGACATAGACTGATTTTAGAGGTTCATAATAGAATATACAGGAAGGAGATGAGAATTTTCAGTTCTACCTGAGATGTCTAAATTATTCATTTATAGCTGTATTTTCTTTTATTCTACTTGTTTGCCTTGCCCTGTTGGCTTTGTATGCATGTTTGGTAATGATACAAGCACTATTGTGTCACATGAAGTGATATGTTATCCTCCTGTAGACTCTCTAAAGGAATAGGAGAAAAGTTCTCTCACCTATCTAGGTAGCCAAGACAGTGGCATGTAATAATACCAATATTTTCTTGCTAATTTACTATGTACAACCACCTTAAAACATGAATATTTATTTTTATGTTATTCTCTTTAGCCATTCTTATTTTAGGTAAAAAAAATAGTTTAATATACTGAGAATACTTTTATAGGCTAGGATTAAGTGTGTCACAGGGGCTATATGTAATCTGTCAAATTTTGATTTTCCAAGGTGGCCGGGAAGAACTTCATTATTTGCTTCTTCCAAGATATTTGAACCTGTTCTACCTTGGCAACTGCCATTATTTTTCCCAAGCAAATATTAGGAGACCATCTGATAGGTGGAACATTCCTCTTTAATTACAACAGAATTTGGAATGGGGTTCAGAACTTCTACAGAACAGTGGTGTTACAATTTTAGTCTTTTTTATTTCTTCTCAATTACATTTAGGCAACTCTAAAGTACAGAACTATTTCGTAGGTAACTTACACACTGAAACAAACATATCACTGTACTGGATTAAGCCTCTCTAGATTTTCACCAATGGTATTACTACTATCTAACCATGAATCATGAAATACTCCTAGTGATCAAAATGCATTAATGTCGGAACAGCTTTCTAGTCTTCAAACACAAATGCTGATCTTCACAAACATTTTTAGACATATAAGAATAGTACTATAAAACGAAGTTCTAAAGCAGTATGTTAGCAAACTAAATTCCAACTATTCTGAAAATGTTCAGAGAAGGTACCAGAAACACTGAAATGAAGATGCATAAAAGATGATTCTTTACTGTTAATATCTAAGTGAAAACACTTCAGACTAGTAAACTATTAGTGATACTTATCTTCTGAACTGTGTTAGCTATAGGATGAAAGAGCCACGTCATCTCCGTAGTGAATTTCACTTTAGCAAAAGAGTAAACATACACCTCCATAACAGCTGCAATTAAAGCATTAGTAGCATGCTATGATTGATTACCTGGAACTGTTGCTGAGAAATGGATCTGTAGTACAGCTTTTATTACTTGAGTTTGCAAAAAAAACTAGTCCCTTGCTTAGATATAGTGTAGTAAGTGACATTATTAGGTAGTCCTTCTATCTAAATGACATAGGATTTAGTGTATCAGCAAGTTATAATAAACAAGCCCTTTCATCTGATGATTCTTCTCCCAACACAGAAGGACTTTTTCTGTTTATAATACAACTGGTAATACAAGACCAGATGGTTGTGACTTTTAGTAAAGGGTAAATGACACTTAAACAAACAGAAAAATAGCATTAGGATACTCAGGGGTTTCAACTGTATCCTAAACACACAATCTACATGAAAAGACTATTAATGTGAACTATATAAAGTGGCCATTTTCCAATGCTGTCTAATTAGTAGGCTATTTTTCAAGTTGTCAGTTAGTTTGATTTAAATATTTCCTAGTATACCATAAAGTAACTTTCTTCTTGCTGCGTGGTTACATTTTCAAGTCCTAAATGATCCCACCAAGGCCTCATACGTTTAATTTGTTTTTCTGAAATACAGAACTTTTTCTATTTCTCCCAGTAACAAAAATGATATTATTAACATGTCCTAAATTTGATAAAGAAAAATACAGGCAACATTACATTCCTTATTGAACCTCCATACTCAAACAATTTGGTGGGGATTTACCTTCTGTGTACAATACTGGAATCTGTAGTATCAAAGACAACCAAAAGGTGTTGACTGTTTTGGTTTGTTTTTGTTTTTATTTTTGATAACCTTAAACTAAGTGTGAAAGCACAAAAATTAAACTTTCTTTCTTAACAGCAGCAAAAGCTCTCTAGGCCACAGTCTCAGAAATATACTGACGTTTCTATAAATATATGTAAGGTATACACTATGGTTGAGAAGTAGAAGCTTTGTTTGAAAGATTTAAAAATGAGGGCTGCAAGATAGATGAGAAGACACAGGCACCTGTTGCTGGGCTGAGTTCCATCCCCAGAACTCAGGTGGTGGAATGAGAGAACTGACTCCTACAAGCTGTCCTTTAACCTACACACACACACACACACACACACACACACACACACACACACACACTATAATAATATTTTTAAAGATGTGAAAAGAATGAATAGTTTTACAATGAACTACTGGAAAACAGAAGTTTAGTTAATTAAAGGACAAGTTTATAAACCACAGGTAACATCCACCATAGCCTTTCTAAGGCATCAAACCTTCCTTCAAAATGAGACCAGCGTAGGTCATACAGAATTCAATTTCACCATCTCTTTATAAGTAATTTAAACCAAGTTCAATACTCAGACATTAAATAAGTGAATGAATAAAAAAAAATGTTTTTCAATTCAGAGCCATGTGAACTTTGGCGTGTTTATTAAAAGCCTAACCCTTACAAGCCAATCCAAATTGAGTTAGGCCAAAATTTAATCAGCACTTTGTTCTGGCACACAGTAAAAGGAATTCTAATAATCTCAACTTCCACCTGCCATTCTGTGAGGTGGTTAAGTATAGAGCTGAGTAGCCCAGCTTTTAAGTGTTTTATGAAGATTCGACCAAGCCAAGATTAATGGTAACATGATGTTGTGAGCTATAAGAAAAGCTACACTTCTGAAAGCTGTATCATCTATTTCGATAATAGAAATAATAATAATAATAATAATAATAATAATAATAATAATAATAATAAAACCACTAGGGTGGAAGTTAAAAGAATCAGAACACAGATCTACTCAATGCATACATTTTTCCAGCCTTCAAGCATTTTGAAAATATCCAGCTGTGGTGGTACATGTCTAAAACCCTTATACTTAGGATATGTGATGGTTTAAAAGAAAATGGCCCCAAATGGGAGTGGCACTATTAGAAGGTGTGGCCTTGTTGGAGGAAGTGTGTCACTGTGGGGCAGGCTTTGAGGTCTCACATGTGCTCAGCTATACCCAGTAAGACAGACCACTTCCTGTTGCCTGCCTATCAAGATGTAAAATTCTCAGCTCCTTCTACAGCACCACATCTGCCTTCATGCCACCATGTCCACCTTCATGCCACCATGTCCCACCATGATGATAATGGACTCAACCTGTGAAACTGTAAGCAACCCGAGTTGGTCATGGTGTCTTTCCACAGCAATAGAAACCCTAAGACAGAAGTTGTTACCAGGAGTGGGGTATTGCTGTGACAGGCCTGACAATGTTTTTGTTTAGAGGAATTTGGACTTTGGTCCTTTGGGTTAGGAAAGCAGTAAAATGCTTTAAGCACCGCTTAATGGGCTATACTAGTAGGAGCATGGAAGACAGTGGTGCTGAGAATAATTTGAAATGTGGATGCCTGGATCAAGAGGTTTTCAGAAGATAACAATTTAGTAATATTGCCTAGAGATTGGTCTTGTGATGTTTTGGTAAAGAATGTGATGGCTTTTTTTTTTTTTTTTACCTTGTCTAAACAGTTTACCTGAGGCTAATGTGAAGAGTTTTGATTAATTAATTAAGTTTTTAATTAATTCCACTGGCAGAGGAAATCTCAAAACAGCGTAGTATAGACTCTGTTGTGTGGTTATTAGTAGTAGTTCTAATGAAGATTTATAATGAAAAGGAGGAAGTGTAGCAGGGTAAATTACAAAATGTAAAATTTAAGAAGAAAAGGAACACCAAAAAGCGAAATAGAACTAAGTTCTATGTTCAAGGAGATAAAAAGATTAAGAAATGGAAGAAAGGGAGTGGTGACCTCTGGGCAGGATCCCACCCAGCTAAGTTTCCAACTTGTGAAAAGGAATTAAAGAAAAATTTAGAGCCAGTTATGGCAGTGGTGCACATCTTTAGTTCTGGCACTCAGAATGCAGAGGCTAGCAGATCTCTGAGCTTGAGGGTAGCCTGGTCTACAGAGCAAGTTCCAGGACAGTCAAGCTTAGCCAGTTAAGAAAACTACCGAAAACAGAATGCTGGTGAAGATGTAATTGAATGAAGGGACCATGTTCCAGCCCTAGTAAGCAGCAGAACTTGACAGTTTTGGCCATGTTGTTCTGGTTTTAAGAATAGAAGAAAAGAGATTATGTAATATTCCTCCAAATTTGCTGAGGCCAGGCATGTGCCAGGAGTGTCACTGAATGGAGGCCTAGAGAAGCCACTGCATGAAGCTGTGAAGGTGAAGCCTAGATTGCCTTGGAGACCCCAAGATGTTGGAGATGCTAGAACTGTGGGATACCTGCAGAAGAAAGCTGCAAACAGGGAATGGAGCCAGCCCAAGAGAAAGAAGTATGACGTAGCAATCATCAGAGCTGAAAGGAGTGGGAGATATGAAGAGCATTTTGACACCAGACGTGGAGATGCAGAGTTTGGAGTTTGTACAGCTGGTTTTTCAGTCTTGCTTTGGTTCAGTATTTCCCCACTATGTTGTCTTTGCTATGTTTTGGTATGGTAATGTAGATCCTGTGACATTATATGTTAGAAGTATGTGATTTGCTTTTTCATTTTGACTTTACACAGTGGATTACAGTTAAGAGATCACATGAATCTCAGAGGAGACTTTGAACTTTAGACTTTTAAATAAGTTTGAGACTGTTATAGACTATGGGACTTTGATGTTGGATTGAATGTATTTCTGTTTGCATTATGAAATGGCTATAAGCCTTTGGGGGCCAGAGAGTGAAATGTGGTAGTTTAAAAGAAAACAGCCCCCAAAGGGAGTGAGTGGCATTATTAGGAGGTGTGGCCTTTTTGGAGGAAGTGTGTAACTGTGGAGGTGGACTCTGAGGTCTCATATATGCTCAAGCCATGCCCTATGAGATAGACGACTTCCTGTTGCCTGCAATCAAGATGTAAAACTCTCAGCTTCTTCTACAGCACCATGTCTGCTTGCATGCCACCATGTCCCACCATGATGATAATGGACTGAAATTCTGAAACTGTAGCCATTCCATTAAATGTTTTCCTTTATAAGAGTTGTCATGGTCATGGTATCTGTTTACAGCAATAGAAACCCTAACTAAGACAGGATGTGTTGGCAGGAGAATCAGGAGTTTTGAGACTAACCTTGGCTACAAAATAAGTTCAATACCAGCTGAGGCTATATGAGACCCTGTCTTTGGAGGAGTGATGGGGGTTGTTATTATTGTTTGGTTTTTGAGAAAGGGTCTCATGTATTCCAAGTTGGCCTTGAACTTCCTATATGGCCAAGGATGACCTTCAACTTCCTGCTTCTACCTCTGAAATGCAGAGTTTATATGCATGAACCACCATGCTTAGTGAGACCCTGTCTTAAAAAGAAAAAGAAAAAAAAAAAAAACAACAGAAAAACCCAAGGATTCTGATAGTAGCAGCTAACAGATCTCAAATTACAGTTGCATACCGGAGAATCAGCAACAATCAAGAGTTCTCTGACATTAAAACCTGTATCTAGAGTAGGCACCAGCAAACTTCTGTTAAGAGTTAGGAGAGTAGCTGGGAGGTGGTGGTGCATGTCTTTATTCCCAGCACTCAGGAGGCAGAGCCAGGAGGATCTCTGTGAGTTCGAGGACAGCCTGGTCTACAGCGTGAGATCCAGGACAGGCACCAAAACTACACAGAGGAAACCGTCTCGGAAAAAAAAAAAAAGAGTTGGAGAGTAAATAGTTGAGGTTGCACAACATGGTCTCTGTCAACTACTCAACTCTACTATTCTGGTAAAGGTAAACAGAGACAATATATAAATGAATGAGTATCAACATGTTCCAATAAAACTTTAATTACAAGAAAGGCAGCAGGGGAAGAACTGGTGGGCTTTGCAGGCATTGCTAAGGCCAATCAATTTTACCAAGAAAGGGAATGTGAGGGTCTTTGAGCAGAGGGATGACAGCTGCTCTTAAAAGGATTCAGCAGCTAAAAGGATCGATTCAGCTACTGTCTGGGGAATATCCCATGAAGGAGTAGAAAAGCAAGAACATGGGAAGAGTTTTAAAGATGGCAGTTCAGAAATCATTGCAACAGCAACAGCAACAAAGGTCAGCTTGTCTTGCATGGGCACGACAGCAGTGACAGTGTCAAGACACAACTTGAACCTGATTATTCTTAGAAGTTATACCACAACTTTCTAATGGATTTGACAATAGGGTGAAAGAGGAAGACTCAAAGATGAATCCAAACTTTAAGACTCACAGAGGCCGGGCGGTGGTGGTGCACGCCTTTAATCCCAGCACTCGGGAGGCAGAGGCAGGTGGATCTCTTTGAGTTCGAGGCCAGCCTGGTCTCCAAAGCGAGTTCCAGGAAAGGCAAAGCTACACAGAGAAACCCTGTCTCAAAAAACCAAAAAAAAAAAAAAAAAAACTCACAGAAAAATAGGATGGTTACTACAGCTGAGATGTAGAGGGAGGTACCTGTTGGGCCAAAAAATAAAGATTTTTAGTTTTGGAAATACTAAGTTTGAGATGATCACTACGTATTAATGTGGAGATATTAAATAAATAAGATTCTTGAGTTCAGAAAAGAGATTGTATTTGATAAAAATCTAAAAGCAAAGGCAAGAAGAACAGGAATTCCTTGCCAACCTCTGCTATGGTAGGCCATGCTGAGTCATCAGAGACCTTTCTCAAAAATAAATACATACCCTAGATAGAAAGTTCAGTAGTCCTTTAGAACTCTAAAATAAAATGAGTCCATATAATTTAACCAAGGATTTGCTTATATCAACTTTTGGCAAACTTACAAACCATACTACTTCTCTTGTATGCCACAAAGTATATTCTAGGCTCCTTTGACAATTTGGTGTTTTGCTATCTGAATCACCAACATAATAGAATAAATGTTTTTGCCGTCAATTGAAAACTCACTTCATACTGACCACCATTACTGTACAGTTTCACTGACATCTTATGATTTTCCTAAAAGAATGCATAGATAAAATGAAGAAAGCTACTCGATAAAATACAGCACTAGTGTATTCCCAAGATAGCCCAAAAGAAAACAATACTCTAGAGGGGCAGATTTCACAAGCAGTTTGAGGTATGTTTTCAGAGTATTCTAAAACATGTATGAATTTTTGTTACAAATCACTTGATCAATGAAAGATACTTGCTCAAGTGGGTCTGTAATAACTGTGCAATTCTTGGGGCATAAAAAACTGAGCCTGGAAAACTTGAAAAGAAGAAAACCCTAAAAAATACTGGCTTCTGGGGCTGGAAAGATGGCTCGGTGGTTAAGAGTGCTTTCTGCTCTTAAAAAGAACCTAGTTTGGTACCCAGCTCCCATAGCAAGCAACTCACAAGCACTTGTAACTCTACTTCCAGGGGACCCAACTCATTCTGGCCTCCTCTTGGGCCCTTATACACATAATACACAACCACACATAAGACACATAAGTAAAAAATAAAGATAAACTCTAAAAACAAACAAAAAAACTTCGCTTCTCTTGAAGAACCAATACTGTTCCTGATCATAAATAATTTCTTTTCCTTTTTTAAACAGCATAGATACATACATTTAAGAAAAAGAAGAATTTACGAAGATAGGAGTTGAAATAATAGATAAGTAGAGCCTACTCTGAGGAGTGTAATGACTTGGGAGGAAGTATATATCTTGAGTCAAGCTCCTTATGTTAGAAACATAACTCCTGTCTGAAATAGGTGATCTATTTAACTCCCCACTGTATAGTTTTCCTATCAGACAAATACTACCACTACCTATTTAACTGCCATAGTTTTTCTATCAGACAAATATGGCTGCTACCTACTTAATTGGGTTGCATTTGTAGTGACTAAATAAACTTGTCCTTCTAAAGCTTTTCAGCAATACTAAGTAAATGCAGAATAAACGTTACCACATTATTTCAGTTGTGTACCCTGCACTTAGAAACACCAAAGTCAATGGAACACTCCTGGAAAAAAAAAAAAATGCCCTCTAACTTGCTCATTCATTGGACATATAAAAATTTGATAAACATTTTCCTTAAATAGAATATTCAAAAACTTCGCATTTTATAATCCTCTGGTTGTCTCCTCTGATTACTTAGAACAGGGATTTTTGATCTAAACCTTTTAGCCCTGATATTAATATTCTAGTGACTAACAAAGAAACCAGCATACATAAATTGAAGTATTGATGAACACAATAAGGATGCCTTTTTTGTTCTGTCTCTTGAAAAAACTCTTTCTGATCTGAGGTAGATTCTTTTGCTAAAACAACTTAGATATCACTAGAAAACCTCATGGTATGAGAATAGTCATGTGAGGATAAAAGCATATGACATATTGACAGTTTTGAAGAATAAAAGGATACAATGTTCATAAAGAAAGCCAGAGCAGAAAAACGAATTACCTGACACCAGGCTATCATCTTCACATCATCCCTATCAGCTAACAATTACTCCGTGTCTAGATCTATAGCAATATATGTCAAAAATCCTTTACATGGCTGAGCCAGACTCCACTATCAATGGTAAATAATGGATTAATAGACTATTGGGCAAGCTCTCTCAATAGCATAATCAAGCTATCATGGTTCAAAATGAAGGAACAATGATGAAGATGAACTTCAATTATTAGCTTACATAAAGGATGAATAGAGGTAAAGCTGGTTTGAACAGACATGACAATTGTATAATTTGATAGCAACACACGAAATTTAAAGTAGAAAATTAAGCTCTAGTTATCAAAGCAGAGTATATGCTGAGTAAAGAATGGGGCCATCATATCTTTTCTCCTAAGCTGTGTAATAACAGCCGTATGACTGGGGGGAAGAAACAACACAGTACATCTGCTTGTTATTCTTCAATTTTAACCCTTGTGCACTTTATTGCATGTGGAGAGATGTAGCAGGAATCTTAAAAGTTCTTATTAATAAAATCAAACCTGAGGCCAGTTATTGGGGTGAACACTGGAAGATCAGAGAGACAGAACAAGCCACAGCTACCTCACCTTGCCAATTCCCCAGCAGTCCTGTTTCCTCAGGTTGGAAGCCTCTGAGTCTTCATCCAGAATGAATCTCAGCTGAACTGTGCTGCTTCAAAGCCTGAAAGCTTAACCAGCCACATGCTTAACCAGCCAAAATGCTTCTAGTTTCTGGTCATCATGCCTTATATATCTTTCTGCTTTCTACCATCACTCCCTGGGATTAAAGGCTCGCTTTCTGGGATTAAAGGCATGTGTCACCATGCTTGGTTGTTTCCAATGTGACCTTGAACTCCCAGAGATCCCAAGGGATTTCTATCTCTGGAATGCTAGGATTAAAGGCGTGTGCTATCACTGCCTAACTAGTGGCTTTTCTGTTCTCTGACCCCAGATAAGTTTATTAAGGTACACAATATTTTGGGGAACACAATACCACCACAGAAAGGAGTTGATTGGATGCAATTTCTATCAAATGTTTAAACAGTCGAAAAGACTAAGCTAAGACTTCATTTGATTTTGCTACATTTTCTTAATAAAAGGAAGAACTTTCTAAAGCAAGAATCCATGCCTGTAATCCCAGCTTCCTAGAAGGCTGAGTCAGCAGCATTGCAAACTTGAGCATTCTTGGCAGCCTAGTTGTGTTAGAATTCCACCCTCACTCCAGCTGTATGACCACACATGCGCAGTTCAGGAGTTAAACAAAGGGTCTTTCCTCTTACGTCATTAGTGTGTGCTGGTGATCATGTGGTGCACTGAGGTCACACAATCTGCGCATGTGTGGCATGGCTCTGTAAATCCATCTGCGCCTTAAAGAGCTGTGACTCAGACCCCACCCTCTCTCTCTGTTCTGCTCTGTCTCTTCCCCACAATCTTCCCTCTCACCACACGCACCTGCTCCTTTCCTAGGCCTGGTTCTCTTGTACCCCACCCACCCCTAATGTTCTCTGCTACTAGGCAGCCATGGCTCATGACTCACGACCTTTTCACAGTAACCAGCGCCACCACCAGCGCCATTTATCATTCATTTCAAGTTGCCCAGGAGACAAAAGGCATTATGCTGTTCTTAGGCATCTGTCTCCTCAACCCCTCTCATCTAACCCCTCAGTTGTTCTTGGTTTCGTATGACCTTGACCTGTCACCCCTTCTGACTACTGTAAGGCAGAGTCCAGCTATGTAGTTTCAGGGTCACAATGAACTCAGACTGGAGACCCTCCTGTTCAGCCTCTCCAGTGCTGGGATCGTGTACATGTGCCACCACACCTGTGATGATATTTTTGAGATGCACTACTCAATTGTATCCTAGAGTGATCTCAATTCACATTTTGATGTTTTTCCTTGATTAGAATTAAGTTGCTTTGTTGTTATTGTTTGATGAGTGTCATAAAAGTCAGATGACCTTCTTTGTGTTTCAATCTACATTATATTGGTATGTCTTGATACAGATGAAGGTTTACCTTGACCACTAGTGAAGTGGTGTCCGACAGGCTTCCTTCATAAGGATTTTTAACATATACTTCTATATAGTACTAGTATTTCTTATGTAATGAGCATCTCCAGACACTTTAATACTATGTAAGGATACAGTTTCACTTCAAATTGAGGTGATTCTATAGGATTTTGGAAAGAACTAAAATATGTGAAATATCATGGAAGGATGTTTTTGATATACTTAAACTCTACTTGATGAAATAATTTTTTCTAAATTCAAAATACAAAGAAAGATTCTTTCCCTACAACACTGCTGACTGGCCAAGCACGATGTGCCCCCTGGAATACTCATGGCAAGTCTGTTGTGGAGGCAGCCAACTGCTTTCTAACTAAATTTGAGGTCAGTTCTGCAGGACGGAATCCACTTCAGTTGCTGCCAACCTGATCAAAAGCCCGTGACTTAGAAGGTCATGGGCCACAGGGGGAAACTACAGCTGTTATTCTGCTAAATGGGCATGATATGTCCATTTCGATTACCTCTAAAATTTTTGTTTGTTTGCCCTCAAAATAATTATGCCTATGCCCTATGTTAGTTTTATGTCAACTTAACACAAGATGGAGGTCACTCAATTGAGAGAGAATGCCTCCTTAAGACTCTATAGGCAAGTCTACTAGGCATTTTCTTGAATGATTAATGTGGAAGGGCACAGTTCACTGTGGGCAGTGCCAACCCTGGGCAGGTAGTCCTAAATAATTAAGCAGGGTGAGCAACCCATTAGGAGCAAGCCAGTAAGCAGTGTTCCTTCATGTTCCTTCACTCTGCTTCAGTTCATGTCTCCAAGTTTCTCCCTGACTTCCCTCAGTGATGGCATATGACCTGAGAATTGTAAGCTGAAATAAAACCTTTCTTCCCAAGTTGCTTTTGATCATGGTGTTTTATCACATCAGTAGAAACACTAAGACATGTCCATATATTAGAACTGTCAGCTCTGATCAGAGATGCTTTTTTTCTTAGTGATCACCAGTTACTGGAGAAAGTCACAGCTGGTCAAGGCATTGAGAATAAGTGAATGTCAAATGTTCAACCATAAATGAGACATCTACACCATTCCCTCCTCCAAGACTCAGGAAACATCATAGAATAGAAAGGAAGCATGATCCTAATTAGTCTTATTAAATAAAAAACTGGAGTCAGATATTAGAGCAAAAGCTCAAAGACTGGAGAAGCAGAGCAGCAGAGCAGCAGCCACTAGAAACTTTTTTACCTCTATGAATCCTCAGACAGCATGGGACGAGATCCTGTCCCCACCCACTTTATATTCCTATCTCCACCTCCCCAGTGCTGGGATTAAAGGAGTGCACCACCACCGGCTAGCTCTGTTTCTCTGTTAGATTGGTGAAATCTCAGGTAGCCTAGGGTGGCCTTAAACTCCTGATCTTCCTGCTTCCTTCTCCAAAGTGCTGGGATTAAAGGTGTATGCCACCACTTCTTGGCCTCTATGGTTAACTAGTTGCTAGCTCCACCCTCTGATATCCAGGCAAGATTTATTTGTCAGAACACAAAGTATCATATAATAGGCAGCAAGAATATAAGCGCCAGAGGATGAGGTAGAGTGCTATGATAGGACACTGTTTTCTGGATATCAAATGGCTATTCACTCTTGAACTCACAAAAGCTATGATTACCTGATAAGACCTGCTCAAAACTGGGTTCATTTATACCCTGTCGTAAAGTGGGGAGGATTTCATACGGCTCAATCCTGCCTGAAGAGCTATTGGCAGTTAATGGTTCATGAAGCAGTGGTGGGGAAAGACAGTTTCTCTATTGGGAGCCACTGGAAGAAAATAACTTCTCACCTACTTGTGCTCTTATAAGAAACCCTATGAAATTCATTGGATCACCACCTCCAACAACAAACAGGAAAGTAGAAGGGAAACTCAAAGGCAAGAAAAGGTAGATTAGCTGGAATGGTGGGAGTAATGGGGGATGAAGATCATCCAAGTGTATCATATACATATATGAAGAGATCACAATGAGACCCACTGTAAAATATACAATTAATATATGCTAATATAAACATTTAAAAGTCATTATTTTTAATTATATGTTGTGAAAAGGGGCCAGGTAAAGAAACCCACCCTGACCCTGAAACCCAGAACCAGCAAAAGAAACACAGCCTATATCTGGGACCAGAGCCAGTGAAAGAAACACTTTATCACTGAAGCCAGAACCAAAGAAACATTCCCTGACTCTGAAACCAGTGCCAAAGAAACACATTTGGTCCCTAGAACCAGAGCCAGTGAAAAATATGCCCTGGTCTTAGAATAAGAGCGAAAAAAGGCCAGTGAAAGAAACACAGTTTGGCTCTGAAATCAGAGCCATTTCTGCCTCTGACCAAAGAAACTAACCAATCCCAGGACAGGAAAAACTAACCAATCCCTGAACAGAAAATCTTCTCCCTGGAGAAACTCCACCCCTAAGAAACACTATATAAACCATCCTGCCTGTTCAGTTGTTGGCTGTACTTTCCTACCGTGGTAGAGGCAGCCACTCTCTAGGACTCCTTCCCAAATAAATCTCTTAAGGGAGTCTTGGGTGAAGATCTTCTTCATTCACCAGCGCAGAGAAGAAGAATCTTGCTAAGATGTCCCTTAGGGGACTGAGCAGAATAAACCTGGCAGAGATGTTCCCTTAGGGGGCACTGAGCAAGGCAGAGCTGAACAAAAGAACTTTGCTGAGATGTCCCTTAGGGGATTGAGCAAGGTGGAGCAGAAAAAGTAAGAACTTTTCGCAGTCTGAGGAGACTGCTACATTTCTGCGGGGGTTTCCTCTTTAGCAGAGTGAAGCAAAAGAGGCAACATCTTGGACTTGAGAGAAGAAGCAGAGCTCTGCTGGGAAGCCTCCTTAAGGAAGCTGAGCAAAGCTCAGTTGTAGGGGCTCTCCAGGAGAGGAGCAGGATTGCTATATTCTGTGGGGAGACCATCCCACACTGCACCCCAGCTCCAGGTATAGCTTGACTCCCGGTCAGAACACCTTTCCCTCCAGAGCTGAGCTGTCCCATTGCAGCTCCAGCCACCAGAGCTGTCCTAGCAGCTCCAGGTATAGTCTGACTTCCCCAGCAGTCAGGATACCTTTCCACCAGAGTTGAAACTCTCACTTACAATGTGTATATGTGTGGGTGTGTGAGTATGTGCATGTGAATGCCTGTGTCTGAAAAGCACAGAGATGTTGGATCCTCCTGGAACCGGAGTTATCGGTGGTTATGAGTAAACTGATTTGGGTGTTGGGGCTCATATTTGGGTCCTCTAGAACAGTGTGTGTCCTTAACCACTGAGCCATCTCTCCAGCCCAATACAAACATTTTTAAAGATCATTTTGCTTTCTCAGTGTATTCAGTTAATATTAATCAACTATAATATCAAAGAATGACATAATTGATATATTACTTACATAACTACGGCTTTTAAAGATATCTGATGGACTGGTGGTGAGGATTTTGTCTCCTTCCAAACCAATTACTCTTTTACAAATATTTGATTTTGGATCACTTGGGCTTTTTGCAATTACAATGTCACCTCTGAAGGGGGGGAAAAGGAAAAGAAGTATCAGCATTATTACACACATACATAGGACTGCTTTAACAATTTTATAAGGCAACTTAAAGAAATACACACCTTTTATCCTATTACACATTGACCCTGCCATACATTAATTATGTTTGGAAACCATTTTAACTGAATTTAGGGTCAGAACCTAATTGGAGTCATAAAAATTCCGTATAAAATTACTGATAGTTTATAATAATCTCATGAGAATTATATCCACTGTGTTATTTCTGTATCCAAATAATTACAAATGAAAGCTATTAGTAGTTGATTCTAGAGCACTAAAAATGAAGAAACGTCATGTGTTTCTTAAAAGTTCAAAAATTATAGAATAACACTATGTAAGTTATATAATTCATTTAAGTCATAATTCATAGTATAGACTTACATTTGAGGGAAAATTAGACACAACCAAATAAAACACTAAACGCTAAGCAAACATATACTATAAAGTAGGATATTATTTCAAATATGTAAAAGTAATATTAGTTCTTGCTACTTATAGAAGGCCTGAGTCACGTAAGAAGTAATATTCTACATGGGAAGAGAAAAATAAATGAATAAATAAAGGTTTTATTCACAACATGGTGGTGCATGCCTGTAATCCCAAAAATAAATAAGGGAAGAATTATAATTTGGAGGCTAATATAAACTACAAAGCAAATTCAAAGCCGATCACAGTTACATAGTTAAACTATGTTTCAAAACATCCATACCTGCACACCTCTCTCAACCAAAGAGAATGTAATGGTTTTTTGTGTATAAAATAAGGAATATATGAATTGTGCTAACATTTTTAATATTTGACATATTTACTAATTGTATGTGATTCCAGATAAAGTTTATATACTTCGATGTTATTTATAATAAAAGATACAAATTCCAAAATATCATAAAAATCCATAATAATAATAATAATAATAAAGGGAAGCTTATAATTCAGAAACCTAATCATTGGGCTAGCCTAGGCAAAGCACACCTATTATCCCAGCATTTGAGAAGCTAAGGAAAGTTCAAGCCCAACTTGGGCTATGTAGTAAGGTGAAGGTGAATCTGGGCTTCAAGACAAGACTTTGTCCCAATAAACTAAAACAGAAAAGAAGAAAGAAACAAGAATACTGCTATACTGTAAGCATTCAACAACTTCTAAGCATTTTCACAGCCCCCACCCCAAAGTAAGAAGGTTGTAGATATTGCTCAATAATAGAGTGGCTTGTCTGGCATACAGGTGGCCCCAGGTTTGGTCCCCAGCAACAAGAAAAGAACAAAAGATAAGATTAATTAGTTACCATGACTAAAATTAGGTTTAAAGGAAGGTAAGACAAAATTTTCCCTTACAACTAAAATCGAGGAGGAATTCATTGGCAGATTTTTATGTAAAAAAAATGAAGGACACCACTTTATCAGAATTTTACTGGCAACACAGAAATTAGTATTGACAAAAACCACACCATGAGGCCTTACTTTCTAAAGCTGAATGGTATCAAGCCATTCAGTTCTATAATTGGACCAAGAAAGCATTGTTTTCTTTCGAAACATCAGTGGAACTGTTCACATGAAAAATTTTGCCAAGACTTCTGAGCTATGAAAACCAATCTAGTGTGTCTTTGAAAGAAATCATTTTCAAGGGTGCTTATGCAGCTTATGTTACTTGATACAACAATCACTATCACCCTTAAAACAAAGTCTGCATCTAAAAAGATACTCCTTGAACTCTTGCCTCCTTTAAAAGGACTTTTAAAACCCACTAAATAACAGAACCAGAACTTGAAATTTCCCTTCCCACTATAGTTATTTTGATATGGTGCTTTGTGATTCCCAGAACTTGGGAGGCTAAGGCAGGAGGATCACTACAAGCATGAAACCAGTCTGGACTAGATAGTAAATTTTAGGCTAGCATAGGCTACCATATCTCAAAATTCCAAAAACAAATATTAAAATTAAAAATAGTCATAAACATCCTTTCTGCCTACTAAATGATGAGCTGTTCAACTCCAATGCATCACTCATTGTATTGTTGCTATAGTGTACAACATATCTTATAAAGTTGATGCCCATTAGCTATTTGTTGCAAGAATTAGTAATAGGAGATTGATTGTCTCAAGTAAGAGGAATCCCTGAAGGGAAAGGCAAAGAGACCTGTGTACTTTAGATACCACACGTGCAGACTTTTATTCTTACATAAAAGAGAAGTCTGTTCTCCCCTTCTAAATAAGGAGCCATTATCTAAATAAGGAGCCATTAATAAGGGTCAGAAGTTCATCCCACTGAAGTCTCAGTCCTAAGCTACAGCAAACAGAATAAGGCAGTAGTAATATTTCCAAAGTAGCAGTATCAGCTACTACCTTGTTCTAAAAGTTTTGCTGGGTTTCTCATTAATTCCAGATTCTAAGGTACACGACACACTAATGAGACTCCAGAATAAATGGAGCACTAAATGAAATCTTCAAAGAACCTTAATTTCCTGAATGTACTTATTTATATTACTCACCTGATTGCTAAGAGTACTTTAAATAAAACAACACTGCAATATTTATTTAACAGCCAGCCCAGCACACTATTAAGGACATTTAAGAGTTATCATGTCACTGGCATTCAGCAGCAGCATGTCTTCAAGCTATAGTGAAGGTCAGTCACTGGGCTATTTTGGTAAAAGTCAAAAAGCAAATGGAGATAAGTAAGCCTTTTGTGTAAGTTTTAATTTACAATTCCAAATCTACAAGTATGTTTCTTGAAGTTATCACAGGTAAAAGATGTGAACAACTTCCCTGGGACCCTAGTAAGCCATTCAGCTCGATGAAGAGAGTTTTGTAAACAGCATCAAGAGAGGGCAACAGTGCAGTCAAAGGAAAGAACAGCCCCACACTGTTCTTCATTTTTCCATAACGGGAAATGGGCTACAACAAAGGAACAAGTGCCTAACCCTCATTTATACCCCAAATGCCACTAGTGGGAATCGTGTGGAGGTTAATGAGATAAAAGCTGGTACAGACTTTTATAATTCTATAAAAATGTTTAGAGGTACAGTTTAGAAAATATACTAAGTTACTAATATTTGATAGCCATTCAAAAGGAACTCAAACTCATAGTGTCCCTTGAGATAAACAGTGGCACAAGGTTTTGAGCCACTATTTGGAATAAGGTTTTGGAAAATTTAGTAACAAATAGTATTTGCCAAGTAGTTACTCAACTTAATAATTAATCAATCTGGAGAACCACATTAGACCAAATTCTTCAATCTCAGGCACACACAAAGCCATAACCTACAAACCATTGAACAGTTACTATGTCTCTGTACAAAGAAGAAACAGGACAGTCATCAATCAAAGTACAAAACAATTAGAATTCTGATGTGGTGAGCAATATGGTCCATGAGGCCCTTGCTCCTGCCTTAAAACACTTCAGGAACCTATAAAGAGAACAAGACTTTCACATCTGCTAACTGCTCTGGATGATAAGGGAAAAGACACAGTGACCACAGACACTGTACATGTTGACTATTAAAACATTTAGAAATTACAGAAAAATACACTTTATATATATATATCTTTCACTATAGTTATGTCTTGATAGAAATTTACCTTTGGATAGCATAAAAATGTCGGCTAAGATTTTCTGCAAAGACAATATCTGAATTTTGAATTGTGGGTTCCATTGATGGTCCAGAACACTGAAAAGAAAGGTAATCTTCTGAGTTCAAGTCTCTTTAAATTTAATAGAAATCATTTGGGCAGGCTTAAAAGAAAAGGAATTGGGTAAATATTCTTTCTGGAAACAGACAATATTATAATTGTTTGCTGGTACTTTATAAGATACACACAAAGTAACATGTCTCTGCTTCTAATTTTTGACCACCCTAGAGAACACTAAATTCCACTGGAGGACTGGATTTTGTCTCACTTTCCCTGCTACGTAAGCTTCCATCATCAAGAAGAGTACTTAGCATAATGTTAATGCTTGTTATGTATTTGTTGCATGAATGATGGACTTCTTTGGTTTTTTCAAACATCACTTAGTGCCCATTGTGGTAATTTTTTAAAGCAACATTCATTCTATAAGAATTGATATCCTTGTCCAAGAAAATGCTTTCTAAGTATGATGGGGCTGTAGCTTATATTATCTACTGAAAACCACCAACACAATGAAATGTACTCTAAAGATATCCATGTCTGTATGTCTGAAAAGAACAATCTTGATATATGCCTAATTCTGGAATACCGATTGCCACTTAATAAAAACAACACAGTCTTCATCTACTCTATCACTTTATCTCCAAATCCAACCTTTTACTCAAAACTTTCTACTTAGGGAAAAATAATGGAACATTTAAATAAAATAATAAATAACAATGAAGTTTAGGTTTGCTACTTTTAGAAGTACTAATGTCATTGTCAAGACTTAATGGAAGGAGTATTAGCTAAATACATTTATATCCTTCACTTCAGCTCAAATAAGGGTTATTATACTACCAATCTTTTAGGGTAAAACAAATATAAAAACAACAGCTCCCCCCCCCAAAAAAATAAAACTGTCAGCTGTTCAGTCGGCCAAATATTGTTTCATTTACATGGCAAAGATTTGAAAATTCTGAGATTTCAGATTTGTGATGTGATACTGAGAACAACCATTGCTTGGGGAAAGAGGCAGTATTTAATATTTTGTTACTAATCTTAGCAGAACAATCATTTGCTTTAATTACAAACTTGATAGTTATAAGTAGTTTTTAGAATCAGACAAATTTGTGTTGAAATTCTACCTCTCTTACTAATTGTGGGACCTGGAATGAGTTAATTTTCCGAGCCTGGCATTTTCTTCTTGAGTAGAATGAATTTCTCACACAGGTGCAACAGACAATGTAAGGTAACAAGTTTACAGCATCAGCCATATTCTAGAAAGCACAAATAGCACTCGGATGATAACTATTTATAATCAGGTTATCAAGAGGACTGTTTGTGCCCTGCTAAATACAAAACATAAAAGTAAGAATTCAATAGCTCTTATATTTTATTCTGGTGCTGATGCAAACATACTGTTTTTGCTTGTTTGGTTTTTAATATTTACATTGTGTGTGTGTGTGTGTGTGTGTGTGTGTGTGTGCGCGCGCGCGCACAACCTCGTGCATAAGCACATGTGCGAATGTGTGTACTTGCTAAAGTGCCCATGGAGGTCAGAGGACCCTGGGTATGAGACTGGAGCATGTTACCTGCTGAGCCATTTCACTGGCCCTGATTGGTTTTGAGACAAAGTTTGTTTTGGTTTGTGGCTGTGGAGGGATTGGGTAGGGGTACTTGTGACAGAGTCTTAATTATGTATCCCAAGATGGACTTGAACTCAGTATGGAGCCCAGCTTACCCTTGAACTCATGGTCCACTGCCTCAGCTTCCAGATTACAGGTATATGTCACTACACCTACCTCCAAATATACCCTCTTATATCCAATATTTAAAAAGATTTTATGTTTTAATTTTCATGTAATGACTTCAAGCAAAAGTTTTTAAAAACCATGTCTTGTTCCATTAAAAAACTTTGTATTTTCAGCCTGGACTACCAAGTGAGTCCCAGGAAAGGTGCAAAGCTACACAGAGAAACCCTGTCTCAAAAAAAAAAAAAAAAAAAAAAAAAAAAAAAAAAAAAAAAAAAAAAAAAACTTTGTATTTTAAATTGAAATTCCTGAATGTAGAAACTTACCATGACAACACCACCAACGTATTCAAAAGCACAATGAGCTATACACCCATACTGAATGGTATAGCCAGCAAGTCGAAAAGCCTTTCCCAGAACACCACGAAGCATAGTTCCACGTTGACTCTGCCACCACTGGCCTGATGATAAATTTCAAAAAGTTTCATGATCAGCATTTCTTAAAACAATTCAGAAAGAGCTCTACTGTAAAATGTCTCACTATACACAGAATGCACTAACAAGCCAGGTTATCTTCATCTGTTTCTGATCATTTAAGTGACTGAGTTCATGATGAAGATAACCATCATCTCAAAACCCACCTTATAATCGTATTACTAAGGGAAAGCTCCTTAGATAAGAATGAGCACACCAAAACATCTCACTCAACCATTGAAATCGTTAAACAATATAACTTCAGAAACCACAAAAATCATAAAGAGCCATTACTAACACATAATTTAATCCCCTTCCCTATCCCTCACTGGAACATACACACACACACACACACACACACACACACACACACACACACACACACACGGGGGGGGGGGGGGGGGGGAGGATGCTATTATCCTTCTTTCTATTACATGTCTCTCTCATTTAATGACTGAGCTTAAGTTTATGTTTAAAAATCTTAATAAAGTCCAACTTTGCTTTGTATCCACATATTCTGGAATTCTTTTCTGTAGCACAGAAACTCCAGCTTCACGTGAGGGGAGGTTTCAGAAAAGAATTCCAACTGCAACAGACAGCAGAACAGTGCAGGATCTCCTGTTTCTGCTGGCAGCCACTGACTACTAATAAACACACAAGTACTATGACAAGGCACAAATATTATATATATATAAGATATATATATTGTGTGTGTGTGTCAGTGTGGGCAGGTGCATGTCATAGCAGACATGTGGAAGGCAGAACAACTTTCAGGAGTCAGTTCTCTCCTTCTATCATGAGCTTAGGGGATCAAACTCTGGTCATCCAGCTTGTGTAGTTAAACAAGCCCTTTGACCTGCTGACCCATCAGTACTATAGATTTTTTTTAAAGCTACACAAGTTTTAATATAATTAAATCAAAACCATTCCTGATATCTATTCCTTCCTTTTGAATGGCTCCTTACAACTGTTTCAGGAACTTATCCTTCCCAGACCCAAGCCCTTGCCCAGCACAGTCCCCACCAGCCTCTTTGAGGGTCAGCTATGTCTGTTTGTCTTTCTGGGTCCTGAGATAGGTGGGTAACTTTCTCTTCTCTTCTTTTTTGTCTCTTCCTTTCTGATGCTAGCCAGAACCTAGGTATGCTTTTTCTGGTTCTTTAGACTTCCTTTCTCTAAAGCTTCCCTCCTTGTCATGAGGCTGCTTGCCCACCATGTGGCTGACCTCTAAGCTAGCTTAACTGAAGTGGCATGGCTTTTCTCTTGCCTCCACTCTCCTAAGGTAGCTGCTGAGATTACAGCTTGACTTTGGGATTTTTCTTTTAAACTCTTATAAAATTGTCCTCTTTGAATAAACTTTGGCTTTGCTTTGGACAGACTTTTTGTCCTTAATGAACAAATGAAAATGAACAATAATTGCTGAACTCCTAGATGGTATCACAGCTTCATAGAGAGGTCTTACACTCAAGACCCTGTACTATATACTCTTCATTAGACAGTTCATTTTTATTCTTAGTAATAAATATCCCATATGATAAACTGGGCATATCTGTCAAACATTTCCTTGGGATGATCAGACCTGAGGGGGGAGTTGTAGGAATCTGACTTATATACAATAGAAGTAAGAGAGATCTTGTGAGGAACTAGCATTTGAAATGTAGGTAGCATTGTGGACCGGGCCTCTGACCTGTGAAATAGAAAACTGCTAGCTCTAGGAAGTGTCAAAATTGAGTAGATTTAAAGGATAGCCAGGTAGTATCATACATCTATAAACAGAAGCACTGCATAGGAAGAAGAAACAGTATATTTTCCCCAGAATACCCATAATCTACTGAGGAACCTGCCTGACTCCATTTTGAATGCAGGAGCCATTACACTATATTGTTAAAAATAAGTTGCCATATACTACAAGGGCTGAGTTTTTGCTTTTAAGTCTGTTTCCTGGAGCCTGACATGTCCTAACCCATGACTTTAACTTGTTTGTGAGAGCACTCTAACCTTCCGTAACCACATGATGGTTTTTGAAAATTTCCTATACTTTCTGATTGTTCCATTGTCTCTCTTCTGTAAACCTGCTTTGCAACTACTTGTGATTTTACTCCTTAAAAGGGGCCCAAGATATGGACAAGGGATGCTCTCTCTAATTTGACTTAGGAGGCCGTCACTGGTCAGCTTTTGGGTGCACTCCAATAAAAATCAAACTTGCTTCAAATCAGCTCAATGCTGTGATGGTGATCTTATTTTCACCCAATGGGATTAACATTTTCTGGAGGCCTCAGCAAGATCAGACCATCCATCTAAATTCTAAAGCTGGACCTTCACTCTGGGACTCCAGGCTGAAGGGCTGGTTCAGGAGGTGTACATGTTGAGAAGTTCCAAGGCTCCCAAAGCATGCTTTCGGTTTCTGGGACTATCAGAGTAAACCTCCGGGCTGAGAAAAGCAGTGAGTACCTACAGAAGCCTCCCTGTAAGTCGCAGTCTGGTCTGTTGGAATCCCGATCTGGGACTGGGGTGGGGGTGTCAACAGACCCTAAATATTCTGCTTAGGGCAAAAAACCAAATGTCACAATGCCCCCTGAGGTTCTTGGTCTGGTTTTGTGCCTTGTTTGTCTTGTCTTTGTACGTCTTGTCTATGAACGTCTTGGCTTTGCCTTCTTTTTTACTGTCTCCACTTTCTTTTGTTCTCTCCGTGTTACGTGGCTTATCTTGGACTTGGGGTGACTGAACAGATGGACAGTATGGGTAATTAGACTAACAAGCCTAACAGCCCTCTAACCTGTGTTCTAAAGTATTTTGACAAATTTTACCACGCTATAGTCAAGAAGGATTATGATATCCTATCACTAAGAGTAGCCTTTTATGAAGCTGATGGACCACATTTGGGGTTGACTGGCGCTCCCAGGGCACTTTTGGGGCTCAGATAGCCTGGGCAGTGGTGAATGTCACTCTTGGTAAGTCTGGCCACCCAGATCAGATTAGATGATACACCTTGACTTGGGCTGAAGCAACTTCCAACCTGCCCGCCACAGAGGAAGGTCTGTATGGTCCACAATGGGCAAGGCGGCCAAACCCTGATCGTAAGCAGATGGGGCTATAGCACAGACCCAGGAGGCCCCTCTGAAAACCATTCTGCAGGACTCACAAAAGAAAGAATCCTTCCTCCCTCCATATCAACATCTTTACCCATTCCCTTCCTCATCTCAACCTCCACCTTTGAAAGCCCAGTTTCCCCCACCATGGTCTCACTCTCCCCTCTGTCTGCACCTACTACTACCCTACCACCCAGCTCTTTCCTACCTCGCCATCTTCTCCCCCCCCAGATCTTCCCTATCTCCTCCTATCTTCGCTCCCGCCATACACCTCTTCCCTGCCTCCCCTCCCCCACCCCACCCCCACCCCACCCCCCCGTCATTTCTCCTCCCAACACCAATCAGGCAGGTCTCATATGGCCATCCTGATTCCTCTGATCTTGGTTCTGGGTGGCATCTCCTTCAGTCCTTGCTCCCCTATGGCTGTTTCCTGACAATCGCTACCTGTATGTCCCTTTCTCCAATACAGATTTCTACAACTAGAAGAACCAGATCCCCCCCACCCCTTAAGCACTAACTCTGATTCCTTGATTCTCTTTTTTTCAATCATCTCTCCATGTGGGACGACTGTCAGGAGATTCTCTGTACCCTCTTCACTACCAAAGAAAGGGAAGGGATTCTAATGAAAGCAACTGAAGCACTCCCTGGAGTAGCTTCAATGGCTGATGACCAGAGAGTAGAGGCAACTGACCACGCTCTGCCAAGATGGAGAACCCAATGTGACTACAACACACAGAGAGGAAGGGGTCCCTCAGTGAATACCACCAGGTTCGGTCAAAAGGGATGAAATGGTAGCCCAAAAGCCCACTGATCTATCGATGGTAGCAGATATGACTGACAGTGCCCAGATGGCTTTCTTGGAGCACCTTCTAGATGTATATTGGTTTACATCCCTATAGACCCATAGGACCTGGCAAATCTCAAGGCAATTAACCTGGTCTTTGTTACTCAGTCAGCCCCTGACATATATAGAAAGATACAAAAGATGGATGGGTTTGCAGGAAAGAACAGGTCCGAACTATTAGGGATATTCCAGGTGTTTGACAACAAAGACAGCAAAGAAGATCTTTGGTAAAGATGAGGCACACCACTAGGGCTGCACTACAAGCCCCAGCCACTTTCAACTCTGCTGGTGCACCCCATGATAAAAGGAGGAGACCTTTACAAAAGGACCAATAAGCCTACTGGAAAGAAACGGGTCACTGTAAAAATGAATGCCCACGCCAGAAACAGGTACTCCCCCTCCAAATCCAAGCCAATACTAGCTATGGAGGATTACCAAGGTTGAGGCACCTTCAAACTAGGCCCCCAGGAGCCTATGGTAACCTTCACCACAGGGGTCCAACATACAAATTTCTGGTGGACACAGGGGCTACCCATTCAATATTATAGGAGTGCCTAAGCACCCCTTACCAACCAAACAATGGAAGTACAGGGGGTAATGGGATATCAAAGAAGATAAATGGACCACTGACCATACTGTTAACATAGGACAAAGAACTGTGACTCATTCTTTAAGTCTGTTACCTGGAGCCTGACCTGCTCCAACCCATGACCTTGACTTGTTTTTAAAACACCCTAACCCTCCCTAGTCACATGGCAACCACATGGTGTTTTAAGGTTTTCTTGTACTTTCTTATTGTTCCATTATCTATCTTCAGTAAATCTACTTTGCAACTACTCATGATTTTACTGCTTAAAGGGGGCCCAAGAAACGGACTTGAGGCTGCTCTCTTTAACCTGAGGTAGGAGGCAGTCACTGGCCAGCTCTTGGGTGCACTCCAATAAAAATCAAGCTTGCTTCATATTTGGCTCAAAATTGTGGTCTCATTCTCACCTCCTGGGATCAACACTACCTAATTAGTATGCTCCAAAAGTTCTTAGACAAGCTGTCTTTCCTCCTCTAGGTTCTTAAGTTCATCACTATTCATCTTTTAATGGTTAAGAATGCAAGGGCAAGCAAGATGGCTCAGTTAAAGGTATTTTCTGTGAAGCCTGATTGTTAACATTCAGACCCACCCCTTGGGGGACCCACCCAGCGTCCTGACAAGGTCATCTTACTTAAAGTCCTCTTCCTTTAGGGAGAACCTCCCCTTCTCTCTCTCTCTTGCCACAAGGAAGTGTGCACCTCCTCCCTTCCTTTTCTTCCCTTTTCTCTTTCTCTTCTTCTTCACTTCTCAGAACCTGTCTGTTTTCTCTTTCTTCCCTTCTTCTTCCCCCCTTAATAAAACTTTCCACATGGGTGCTGCCTGCATGGTATGAGTGACTTTCCACCATGCCCCTTGACTCCACCCAAGGCTGCAGGCCGTTTTTAAAACACAACACTGATGACCTAAGTTTGAGCCCTGGATCTGCATGGTGGAAGGAGAGAAACAGATTCCTGAAAGTTGTCCTCTACACATATACCCTGGCTGGCACTCATACGTGTGTGCGTGTGTGTGCACACACACGTACACACACGTGTACACACACACACACACACACACACACACACACACACACACCTACCTCTGCAGGCATGCATGCATGCCCATAATGTAACCTTAAATTTTTTTAAGAACATTATTTCTAGAGCACATGTGTCTACTTTGAATCTTAATGTCCTTAGCTATAAAATGGTTTCAGTGTCAGCAGCCCTTATCACAGAGTTACTGTGAACCTTTTATATGATAATCATAGAACTTTAGTAACAGAGTAAACGTTCTTAAGTTTCCTTGTTAAACTGAACTTCCCAGAAAAAGTCACACCCCAAGGATAGATTGCACAGGATTGACTGATAACAAAGTCTTAATTGGAGAGGGTTGGAATGTTTTAGATTCCCACCAAAGTTATCTTTGACTATCAAGAATCATACTGACAATAGGTAAAATCTTTGATATATTTTCTTAGCAGACCACTGGTTTCCACCAAGCCCAAATCTAAAGATGTTATCAGATAGAATCTGAAACAGATGGCAGAGTTTTCCTTTCTTTACCCACCTGATATCCCACTAATGTATTTAGTAAAATCCTTGATTTAAGACTTTTCTTTTGTTCTGTGACTACAAAAGTTCCTCTAATTAGCCCAGTCTGGATGGATACATTTACAAAACAACTTCCTCACCTAAGACTCAGGGATCACTATGAGAAAGGGGGGTAAAGATTGCAAAAGGCAGAGGATCAGAAGTTTGTAGTGAGACTGTGTATCTTAGGAATGTCAGAAGCTATACCCATAAAGTCTCAGCAGCAGGACTGCCTAAACATGAGCTGAACAAAGACAACAACAATAAACAATAGGCATGCCAAAGTGGGGGTAGGGGCCTACAAAGCCCCAACCCTGTGTAAAAGAACTACAGGCAACTAAGGAATGCTGAGAGACAATGGGAGAAAGTCTTCCCCAGGAAGATCACATCAATTGGGGTTATCCAAATCCAAACAGTCAGCTCTGAAAACATACATACAAGTATGTTTTATACATTGTTGCTAGAGTTTTCCGCCTTGCCCACAGTCAGGACAAATCTCTGTCACCCGCCAGTCCCACAGCCACTCAGACCCAACCAAGTAAACAGAGAGACTTATATTGCTTATAAACTGTATGGCCGTGGCAGGCTTCTTGCTAACTGTTCTTATAGCTTAAATTAATTCATTTCCATAAATCTATACCTTGCCACGTGGCTGGTGGCTTACCGGCATCTTCACATGCTGCTGGTCATGGCGGCAGCTGCAGTGTCTCTCCCCTCCGCCTTCTGCTTCCCATAATTCTCCTCTTTCCTTGTCCCACCTACTTCCTGCCTGGCCACTGGCCAATCAGTGTTTTATTTATTGACCAATCAGAGCAATTTGACATACAGACCGTCCCACAGCAATACATTATACAGACTGGGCTGGTTATATTTAAGAATATGTATGTATATACACATATGCATGTAACAACAATGAAAACAGAGGTGATGAATTTGAAAGAGCAAGGAGGAGTATATGAGAGGATTTGGAAGGAGGAATGGGAAAGGAGAAATGATGTATATAATATCAAAAATAAAAGAAAAAAATTAAAAATTACTCCACCCAAACAAAGTTCCTATAATTGCTTACAAACAGGAATATGCTGTTTGAGGCAATTTCAACCTTTCCTGAGTCTCAGCCATTCATATTTGATGTAGAATAAACCACCTCTTACTCCATTAGATGAAAGTGCTGCTTGGTGTTAACAGTTTTGGAACCCACCAAAAGTCCTATGGATGACCCACTGATGTCAGTGGAGGTGCTCACCTCAGTCCAATGACTGTGGCTGCCTGGGAAGTCTCAATGCTGGGAAAATGGCTGAGGTGCCCATTTAACATATCAAAGCCAACCTGGCATCCAGGTTCTCCCAGTATCTCTCAGTCCCTACCTGTTACAAGGTGTGCCCTGTCTTCTACCCTGAACTCTCCAGACCAGGGGCTGGGCAGTCCTTCCCCCCGAAGCTCTTCCCTATAAAATCCAAACATCTTGGTTACCTGTCCCTTTAAAACAAAAACAAAAACAACCAAAAAACCTTTTGTCCTCTTGGCTGTTACACCTGGTCCTCCTCTCTCCAGTCTCCCTTTCCCTCCCAGCTCTCCTCACATGGCTCAGGGTCATGTCTACCCTAGCCTCTCCCAGATGTCTCTGCCTCTTGCTATTCTCTCTCTTTTAGCTACAGTAAACTTTCTCCTTCACTATACCCAGGAGCAGTCAAGTCCTCCCTTTTTTCAATCAATTGCTGTGGCCCAAGGGTGTGGCCTCACCTCAAGCATGAATGTTCTCCTGTGGAGGAAGGTCTACACCAGGAGATTTTGGGCTTCATAGCAACTGCAGGTTTAAGATATTGACACCCCTGGGTTTTTAGCTTTTGAGTGGTAAATTAGTTAATATTAGGTACTTCTTGATTGGCTAACATGTTTAAGTGCACCAAACAAAAAAGGAAAGGAATAAGATAGGTCTTGTGGGTCAAAGTGAGAAGTCAATGCATTTTAGAAAGAGCAATTCCTAAGTGCCTGTTATATGACATAATTAAAAAATAGATCAGAGCCAGGCATGGTGTTACAGGTCTTTAATCTGAGTACTTGGAAGGCAAAGACAGGAGCATCTCTGTGAGTTGAGGCCAGCCTGGTTGACATAGTGAGTTCTAAGATAGCCAGGACTATATAGAGACCCTGTCTCAAAGTGAGTTGGGGGTGGGGGGAGGAAAAAAAAATAACCAATAATTTAGCCAGGAAGAGCAGCACATATCTTTAATCCCAGCACTTGGGAAAAAAGACAAATAGATCTCTGAGAATTCAAGGTCAGCATGACCTACATAGTGCCTCCAGGCTATCCAGGGGTAGTTATACACAGGGCTAGGAAAGAAGGAAGGAAAGAAGGAGGGAGGGAGGAAAGGAGGAAAGGAAGAAAAAAAAAGGCAAGGCAAATGCTATCTTAAACAAAAGATCAAAATGAACAGTATAGAAAAAAACTGATACCCTACAGTGTCATGAGGGATAACATTGTCATCTAAGTGCCACTTTGCCCCAAAATATCTAATTTAGTTTAAAAATATTAGATATATCTACCCGGGCCACATTATCTAAGATAACCAGCTTAAGGATGCAAAAAAAAATTCATAAATTTAATGAAAGAGAAAAAATAATAAATAGTTCCTCAGTGTGGTCTACCTGCAGCATTCCTGAAATTCCCGCACTTAGAAGACTGGAAAAGAATTGCGTTGAGTTTGAAGCCAGCCTGGATATATAAAAAGGACCAAGCCAGTCTTGGCTACATAACAAGATACTTTGTCAAAAGAAAAAAGAAAAAAAAATGAATAACAGAAAATAGGTAGAGTACTATTCTAAAATATGTAACAATCAAATATAATATAAAATCTTTCATTTTAGCCTAGAAAGAAAAGCTAAAACTATAAAGCACATTATCAGAACACCTGGGGAAGTGAATACCGTGCACAAAAACATGATAATTTCAATGCAGCCCAGGCTGGCTTCAAACTCATTAAGTAGCCAAGAATGACCTTGAACCTCCAACTGCCTTCTTCCCAAGACCTAGGATTATGGGTATGTGCTACCAAGTCTGGTTAATATTAAATTTCTTTTCTCTTTCTCCTTTTTGTTGGGGATGAGTACTGAGATAGTCTTATTCTATAGCTCATAGTGGTCTTGAACTCAAGATGATTCTTCCACCTCAGCTTCCCAAGTGCTGAGATTACCAATACGTAACCACCAAACTCAGCTAAACACCAAATTCCTTAATATTAAGCTAAATACAAGGCTGTTTATAGGAGGTAAGCATTGATTATTTAGGATAAACGTCACATTTGCCATATGTTTTCATATAGTTCACTTCTATTACTGACCGCATATATAAGCAAATAAACAGATATAAATGAATTCCTATAAATCTATACATATATGTGTGGACTAGCTAATTTGATGTCAACTTGACTGTAACACAAACCTTAAATGGTCTTATTAATGAAAAACTCAGAGCCACATATTGGAGTGAAAGCTGAAAGATCAGAGAAACAAAACAAGCCACAACAAACCTCACCTTACCAACTCCTCAGCCTCCAGAGAGACTTCCTGTTTACTCATGCCTTATATACCTTTCTGTGCCCTGCCATCTTCCTTCCTTCCTAGTGCTGGGATTTAGGCATGTGTGCTTCCCAAATACTTGGTAGCAAAAGCATGAGATCTCAAGTGCTGGGATTAAAGGCTTGCGCCACCACACCTGGCTCTGTTTCCAGTGTGGCCTTGAACTCACAGAGATCCAGTCAGATCTCTGCCTCCCCAGTGATAGGATTAAGAGTGTGTGCCACTACTGTCTTGCCTCTATGTCTAATCTAGTGGCTGGCTCTGTACTCTGATCCCTAGATAAGTTTATTACGGTACACAATATATTGGAGGTATGCAATATATTATTACCACACTTGACCCTCATCAGAGGAGGGAACCTGAATTGAGGAAATGCCTCCATAAAATCAGGCTGTAGGCAAGCATGTAAAGCATTTTCTTTTTGTTTTGTTTTTTTTTTTGTTTTGTTTTGTTTTGTTTTTTTGTTTTTTTTCCGAGACAGGGTTTCTCTGCGTAGTTTTGGTGCCTGTCCTGGATGTAGCTCTGTAGACCAGGCTGTCCTCGAACTCACAGACATCACCCTGGCTCTGCCTCCTGAGTGCTGGGATTAAAGGCGTGGTCACCACCACCCATCTGTAAGGCATTTTCTTAATTTGTGGTTGTTGAGGGAGGGACCAGCCCATTGTGGGTGGTACCATGCCTGGGTTGATGGTCCTGGGTTCTATTAAAAAGCAGGCTGAGCAAGCTATGAAGAGCAAACAAGTAAGCAGCACTGCCCTATAGCCTCTGCATCAGCTCCTGTCCTGCTTGAGTTCCTGTCCTGACTTCTTCTGATGATGAACTGTGCTATCAAAGTGTAAACTGATAAAACCCTTTCCTCCCCAACTTGTTTTTGGTCACAGTGTTTTATCACAGCAATGGTAACACTAACTAAGACAGCATGTTACTATGGAAAATGTTTATTGTTAAATTCAGGTCACATATATATGAATGTGTACTGTACTGTCTTTTCAACTTTCTTTGTAAAATAAAACAATTTTTATCAGGGCCTCATTATAGCCTAGACTAGCAATGAACTTGTAATCCACTTGCCTCAGCCTCCTAATTGTTGAGATTCCAGGTATATGCTACCAAACACAGTTGTGAATAAACCTTTTTAGAACAAACTCTTTGGGCAACAAAGAGTGTCTTCAGGTCATTCATTAATTCATTCAACAAATATTAAACTACTGCTATGTTCCAAGCATAACAGACTAAGTTCATTCAGTCCTAGAAATAGAATGGTGAACATGGTCTCCATCTTCATAAAGCTTATAGTTTACTGGAGAAGATATTGTATACATACAAAGGAAACAAATAAAAGCATAAATATATTAAGTGGTTTCTATAATGAAGAATATGATAGAGTAAATGAAAACAATGAGTCATCTGTTTAGGATGTATCAAGAAAGGTTTTTCTAAGAGACATGCCTTGATGTTAGGTTCTAAAAGAAAACAAGAAAATTATAATCAGCCAACAGCATGCATGTGTGACAGAACTGAAAGAAAACTGAGCGATGAAAAAAGGTAAAATGATACTCGAGAGACAAGAAAAGTCATGCAAAGTCTCAAGGAAGTGTGGATTTTCTTCCAAGAGTAATGGGAAAGCACTAAGCAGTCTTAAGCAGAAAGAGTAATACAATCGTCTGACATGTAATTTGAAAACTGCTCTCACGGATGTGCAGAGAAAGGACTACAGTGAGAAGAGGAGAAATGTGCAGAGGGGGTAAGGCAGACAAAATGCACTGGTGTATGCAATAGAAGGGTGACAATGGAGGAACAAAATAGGTAGAGTTGAGAAACAAATAGAAAAGACAAGAAAGAATCATGGATGGCTTAAATTATAGGTATGGTAATGAGATAAGTAGAGGTCTACCTACATGGGATACCCATATCCACATTGGGGGTAGAAAAATCCATGCACTATACTGGCCATGTTAAATTTTATATATTTCTGAAATATCTAAGACAATGTATGTGAAACTAAAACCTAAAGATTTTAGACACAGAAAAATTTGGAAGTATAATTCCTATTTCAATGATAATTATATTATTCAGTGAACACGCCTTTAATCTCAACACGGGAGGCAGAGCCAGGCAGATCTCTGTGAGTTCAAGGCCAACCTGGTCTACAAAGTGAGATCCAGGACAGGCACCAAAAACTACATGGAGAAACACTGTCTCAAAACAAAACAAAACAAAACAAAAAAAACAAAACCTGAAATAGTTACTTAAATAAAGGTCAGTTTTCTGTAGACATTAGCAGCTACAGGCAGGAAAAAAAAAACAAGAAATAATGAGACTTCACTCTCTATTAACCTTGTTTTTTTTGTGTTTTGTTTTCTTTTATCCAAGAATAAAATGTTCTGTCTGTCTGCACCTAACTAGCCAAAATCATTTGAAGAATCTTGTTTTCTTAATACATTTTGTAGCACAACTGAACCTCTAAAATTCATGTGAAATATTACTTTAAAAAAAACTTAAAATGTTTAAGAGGGAGATATGTAAATGGAATAACATATATTTACTATGAAAAAAGTTTAGCCATAGCAAATACAAACCCTGGTGCCAGGAATGGATTACCTCTCAAGCAGTTGTTGGCCATTGGGGTCCCACAGACCCCCAAACATTACAGGCTGTTGCCACTGCTCTTGGTTACCCTCCAAAAGTTGACGGTAAGACCTTATTGCTGAGGATGCCATACACAAAATATCATAAAACATGGAGAGATCAAGTGTTTACCGATCTGGAAGATTCATCCTTACTGGCTAGCTTTCACAGTGCTAACAGGTGCTATGCAGGCTACCAGAGAACAGCAATCATCAATCTTACCGGGTTGTGAACCCCGAGTCAGAGTAATAGTACAATAGTGGTATGCTAGCTTGAAAGAAAATGAACCCCATAGGCTCACAAATAGTGGCACTATTGGGTGTGGCTTTGTTGGAATAGGTGTGGCTTTACTGGAGGAAGTGTGTCACTGGGGACAGACAACAGACAGGCTTGGAGGTTTTAGATGCTCAAGACATGCCCAGTATAGCATTGTCTGCAGGCTGCCTGTCGATCCGAATATAGGACTCTCAGCTCTTTCTTCAGGACCATGTCTGCCTATGTGCCACCCTGTTCCCCACCATGATGATAATGGACTAAACTTCTGCATTGTAAGCCAGTCCCAATTAAATCTTTTCCTTTAAAACAGTTGCCTTGGTCATGGTGTCTCTTCACAGCAATAAAAACCTAAGTAGACAAGGAGTAACTAACAACTTCTTGGTTAGGCCAGCTTCACATGATAGGACCCATACCTGGCACCAATATCGGGCCAAGTATCTGAGCCTAGATAGGTCATAGGCCCTAGGGGAGAACCTAGTACTATTATTCTACTAAATGGACATAGTAGAATGTATTTAAAATTATTCTGTTTGAGGACAGCCTGGTCTAGAGAGAAAGTTACAGGACAGCCGAAGCTACACAGAGAAACCCGTATGGAAAAAACAGAACAAAACACAGAAGATTCCTAATGACTTATTGCTATATCTATACATTACTGTTTCTCTCAACTCTCATCAGTGACAGTTCTTCCAGAAGATAATGATTAACACAGAGACTCATAACCAGTCAGTAGGCAAAGAACAAGAGACTGAAGTGTGCTTAGCCCTCAACAAGAGATACGAATCACACCCCTTTCCCCAAGACTTAGTCATCATCATGGAGGATGGGGTAGGAAAATTCTCAGATTCAGAGGTGGTGGGTGACTACATGAAACAGTGTTTTCCAGACATACCAGGAATGAAATACACATAAACTCTCAGGGACTGTAACAGCATGTATGAGACCTGAGCAAGCTCAAGCCAAACAAAATCCCAGCCTGGAAATGGGAAGTAGGCATAAAGACTAACCCCTAGTTGAAGAGCTAGTAGTATTTGATAGCTACTAAGAAGAATGGAAGAGTCAGGTTTGTTTAAGGTAGGCAAGCAAAAGAGAATTATGTTTTTTTAAGTCCCAGGAGTTGATAACGTATTTTGGGCAGCTACTATAGATTTTAGCATAATCCCTGGCCTCCAGCTACCAACAGTCTTTTCTTTCCAATCTGTGTTTAATCAAAATGTTGCCACACATTTCTTCGTGTCCCCTGAGAGACTGAATCACCACAGCTGAGAATGACCACAGTGGGGAAAAGAGAAAAAACAAGAAGAGTTTATGTGCAAGCAGAGTATTACAAGCTTGAGATCTGTGGTGGTTTGGAAGAGAAAGGCCCATGGGTCACATATTTGAATGCTTGGTCCCCAGTTGGTGGAACTGTTGGGAAGGATTAGGAGACATAGCCTTGTTGGAAAAAGTGTGTCACTGGGGGGCCATATTCTCTCTCTCTCTCTCTCTCTCTCTCTCTCTCTCTCTCTCTCTCTCTCTCTCTCTCTCTCTCCTGTCTGTCTCCTTCTCTCTCTGCCTCATGCCTGTGAGCTCTCACCTAGTGCTCCACTGCCATGCCTGCCTGCTGCTATGCTCCTTGCCATGACGGTTCTCAGTAAAAACACAGCAACTGCACTCTGGATAAGTTATGCAAAATTGTTCTTTAAAAGTATTAGACATGAGTTCAGATGGCCCTGGAGAGGATCCTTCTAGACTGTACAAATGGAGAAAGAGACTAGACAGCAATGGCATGCCTTCATCATTCCACTTCTTAACTGTGAGTGTGATGCCACCAGATCCTTTAAGCTCCTGCCATGATAGGCTGTAGCCCTAGCTGTGAACCTCGACAACCCATTTCACCCTTAAGTTGCTTTTGTGAGAGTATTTTATTACAGCAACAGTTAAAAAAAAGGGGGGCGGACACTAATCCAAAGAAAAAATATACTATTTTTGTTTATCAACTCATCAGTTGAAGGACACTTAGATTGTGATTTTTGCAATTATCAATAATGTTTCCATAAACATTCATGTACCTGTTCTGTAGACAGGTAGACTGAAGGAAACAAGTAGCATCAGAGATCTAAAGGAAAGGACAGAGTTGAGCATATGATAGTTTTAATTATCAACTTGGCGCAATCTAGAATCATTTAGGATTCTCAATGAGGGATTGTCTAGATTAGGCTGGCCTGTGCACATGTCTGTGAAGGGTTCTGTTGATTATACTGGGATGAAAAAGGTGCCCATTGTGGATGACACCATTCTCTCATCTGGGTCCTGGGCTGTGTAAGTGTAGAGAAGCAACTCAGATATTGGTAGCTTTTCAATCCTATAGAAGAGTGAAGTAGCTATTGGCTCACATGTTTTTGTTTTCTCAATGAAGTCATGAGTTGAGATCAAGAATTCCTGACAAAAAACCGACTAGTAAGCTAAGAGTTAGTTACAAATGTGTTATAGTTCTGTGGCTACTGTAACAAATAACCATAAATCTAGCAGCATAAAACAACACAAATATATAAACACATAGCCTGTGCCTCAGAACTCTGCTACAAATCTCACTGGTTAAAACTAGGGTGTTGGCAAGGCTCTATGTCCCTTTCAGACATTTTTACCTTCAGATAAAAATCTTTGTCTTAGCCTCTGCTAGCTTCTAAAGCCACAGCATTCTTTGCTCCAGGGTTCCTTTCCTTCATCTTCAAAGCCTTGCATTTCTCCATCACTAAATGGTCCCCTCCACAATATTTTATTCACAATTATATTCATCTCACAGTAATCTATGACAATTGACATTCTTATTTTAATCCTGTCTTCAAACTCCTTTTACCATGTATAATAAAGGGTTCCCAGGTTCAGGGATTAGTACATGGAGATCTCTAGAGGGCTGGTCTACCTATACTAACACATTAAACTAGAAACTATCCAACTGTATTTCCAAAAAGCAGAAAATGGTAGTCTTTTGAAATACAAATTCAAATTCCACCTGACTCTAAAGCATAGGAACATTTGGAAGCCACTGATCTAAATTCTCAAGGAGGCTAATGGTCACCTGCAACCTCAAAAACCTTGCTCATCTAGTCATGCACTGCCACATGCTAAATAATTTACCATATCCTTGTGTGTGGAGAGCAGAGGTGAGGAGCTTGAGCATTCAACATTGAACCCAGAGTGCTGAGCATGCCGAGTAAGCACCTACCGCTGAGATACAGACCCAGACTCTTTCAATTCTTTTCCTTTGAAGCACCTTCTCACTAATTTGTGAGGCTGGCTGGCCTGACTCACCTTGTAGCCCAGGCAGGCCTTGAATCTGCAAATTTCTTGCTTCCACTCCCCAAGCAACTGGGATTACAGGCTTGTGCCTTCAAGACTGTGCTTCAAAATTCTAACTCTACCTAGGAAACAGAAGATGATCTCTTTTATTCCCTATTACATTTAAATGTTCTAAAAACTAAGTCATTGACATAACAAATCAATTCCTTTAAAGAACATACACATTTTATCAAAATAATTAGTGAGAAAGATAAAAACTAAAAATGTTCATAAATGGTGACTGTCACTTAATATAGCAAGATATGCAGAATGATCTTCCTTAGAAACATAGCAAAATTCAAGTAATGTTGGTCAGAAGGAAGCAAGGCTGGTGTCTTTCCATATTATTTTACATTATTGATAGGAAGATCTGTAACAGAAAGTATGCTGGAGCACATATTTGATAATAGTTTCTTTTAATAAATATGAGAAAATGTCAGGCATCACATAACAACAAGTCCTTGTGTAGTAACGTTTGCTGTGTGCCAGGCATTGTTGGAATCGCTCTACAGAGGCTAACCCACTGCATACTTAGGCATCTCGTTTTACAGATGAAGAGAGCAAGGGGCAGAGAGTCTGACAACTATTCACACAGCTCAGAACATACAGAGCCCTTTGGCCCTGACTTCTCCCCCTATGCTATACATCTCTCACTTTCAGTGAAAGAAATGTTTTCACAACTATCAAAGGATCTATGGGATTGGAGTCATATGGAGAAAAGAGAAGTTGGACTCGGCAGTAAAACCAACATGAAAAACTGAACAAAGTGAACCACAGAAGCCAGACACAAGTTAAGAGATTCCTCTATTCTTGGATGTTTGGAGGCATAAGTACCAACTCTACAGTCCTAATTTAGATCCCATGACTGAAATAGACGGAGTGGTTTTAGACTTCCCCAAATCACAAAAGGCCCACAAATGATGGCTTAGGTATGGAATTCTTTGAGAAAGCACTTTGTTTCAAACAGAGAAAATTTCATGTGTCAAATATTGAGACTATAGATTTTCAGGCATTTAAGCAGACAATTAAAGAAATGATTAATATGATTTTGTTATCATTACTGCACTGATTTCAAGGAGAGGACTCACTGTCATTTATACAAATGTTAATATTAGCAAAGAGTGAGCAGGGTGTGCTGGATCTCAGTGCTGGGAAGTGGAGGTAAGGAGGTTGGGAGTTCAAAGTCATCTTCAGCTATACAAGGAACTTAAGGCCAGCCTGGAATACATGAAACCCTTTCTCAAAAACAAATATATTGCTGTATTTACTTTCATTTGTTCCAGAAAAAAATTATTTTGACGTATCTGAGATGAAATTACTTTAAAAAACATGTTTTCCTTAGAAAGATGAATATAAAGCAACTGTAAGATATATATCCATTTCAGATCCTAAATGGAGGGTATTGTGACAAGGAGAGAAGAAGGCTTATAAGACACATGAGTGCCGCACGGTGCCCACAACTCAAGAGCTAAGTCACTTTCACACAGCAGCCTCTCCAACAATAATTCAATTCCTGTTACATACAACTCACCTTTAGGACTGCTTATGAAGTGATCAAATCTATAAATACTAAATCTACTGCAAGATTGGTCCAGAGATGACTTCTCATGTTGCCAAACTGCAAATTCAGGGCATTCTGATCTATGAAGAGTTAGTAACCCTTTTTGTTTTATTCCAAGAAGAAAAAAAATCCAGCATCATCGTCAGGCTTAAAGCAGTAAACATTGCTATACTCTGAGTGTAGTATCAAAATAACCTCATAACTGAATAGCAGATAAAATCAAAAATTTGTAATTCAGATTCTCATGCTCTTGTCATAGCACTAATAACAAATCCTTGGGAGCAAAGAGACAGAATTTTAAGTTTTAAGAAGTCTTAGGAAGGAAACCCAGAAAAGGTCTTTGTGCTGATATTTGAGGCCATAGAAGCCTGCTCAACATTTTCAGAAATATGATAAGATTTAACTATTCTTATTTTAAACTGTGAACTTTGGGAAACTTCTATAAATTTTCCTTATCGATTAGAATTTATAATGAAATCTATAGCATACTATTTCATTCACTTTCATCAACCACATCATCATCCCCTCAAAAATACTATTGCTACAAACATCTAAAACCAAACAGATATTAGTTCAAATGGAAGAAAGAACATTTAGCACTACAAGCTAGCTGTCACTGCTGCCACACCCAGCACGGGCAGGTTCTTCAGTCTCTGAGTCAGTAAACCTCCAGAAAAACAGAGTTGATCATGTCCTAACCAGCAATTCCTATCATTCCCAGGCTGCTGTTGTGTTAAACCTAACACCCCTTTCAATATACTTCTCATTTGTCTTACCTTATATCCCATTATTTTATCTCCCCAAATACCTTAACCCTTACTGACATCATTGTGTATCATCCATGCTGCAAATTAAATTAGTATCTACCTTTACAAAATGAATCAAATTTTTACGTTACCAACAGAGTACTACATACAAATGACCTACATGTATACAAAAGAATTTACAACATTAGTAAGACCTTACATGTTCATGTTGAACTTAATTAAGATGTACTTATTTTGGACCTTAAGGAAAAAAATATTCTAGTAGAATATGAATGGTACCTAGGAAAATAACTCTGAAGAGCCACTAAGTAAACAGCTTAACTTCAAGTACAAATTCCTGCTGTGCTGAGTAAGAGAAAACTTCTAGACAGATTTTGTCTTGAAAAAAAAAATGACACTTTTTAAAAAACAATTACACAATATTATTAACTATCACAGAAAATTATCCTGAGATGATAAACTCAATGAAATAATACAAGAATTATCATGATAAGGAAAGAATGGTTATAGTCCCTTTAATTCATGGATAGCTTCTCCTAATAATAAAATTTTAAGTAAATAAACTTTCAAATAGTAAAAATACATTGTTCAAGAGAAATACCGTTAAGCTTTCTCACCTATTCATTTCAAACAGTAAAATGAAGAAGTGCACTTATAAATATAATATAATAGTAGCCTGAAACTGGTTCTACCAAGTCCAGGAAGAGTAACATGCTTGCAGGGAGAGTTGACAGAACACTATTTATACACACACTCCATTTGATGGCTTTCCAGTACAGACTGCATAGAAGATAAAAGTACTATATACAAACAGATGCCATAGGCACATCTGTAAAGTAAGTGATTGTGCTTTACTCATACAGCATGAAAATAGTTTAGTAACCTATATTCAGTTAAAAATTTAAAGTTTAAAAACATTTGGACCGACATTTTTTATTGTATTTTTGAAATGTAAAGCTACTAGATTAAGAAGCACAATAAGATACAAGTCAAGTCCTATGAATAAATATTTTTAAATGAACTACTCTGAGATCATAACACTGACAACACTAATTATCTTCTCTTGTCTCGGCAGTTATGGTGCATACTGTTTGGGTGACTGACGGGATAATTTCACTTCATTTTCTCCCAGTTTATTCTGAATAGTATAAGAGAAGAATATTAAAACAATTAACACCTCTAAACAAAGTATTTGATAAGGTTTTGGGTTGAAGCAAAATGTTAAAAAAATTAACCAATGGACAGATTCTAGAGCAAATAACTACCCCATATGCTAAAGAAAGCTAGACTGAGAACCACTGATCTCTAGAAACAGCCACTCAGCATTGTATTAACTCTCCCCAGCCTTGGCCACGATGATATCATATATTTCTCACAAAGAGTCATTTCATCAACAGTATGAGCTAATGTTATTTAATTATCAGAAATATGTATTATATATTTTAAATTACTAAATGTCCTATTCATCAAAAAAATGTCATCAGCAATTCAAACAATCAAAAACAGGCAAAAATGTATGTCAAAACCAACTATTTTCAAATTCTAACATCTATAAATATTTTTATTTTATCAATAATGGCCCTATAGCCAAAAGAATATAACAATATTTAAATTAATATTTAATCTGACATAAAAATCTTTACTAACAGCAATTACTTGGTCACTCAACTAGAAAAAGTAAAGACATACCAAACAAGCTTCATATTTGAACAGTTTTATAAAATTTGGAGCATATGATGCTCAGCTTGTGTATGTCACAGAATTTATAAATCACATTACTTAAACATACAATTACAATAAGAGATATATTCTTCGTCTTGATCACCTGGTTTTTTGTTGTTGTTTATAAAATTAATCACAGTTAGCAGGGCAGAAATCGCTTTGAGCTTCGTGAATGACATCCAAGAGATGGGAAAGGATTAGTTCTCAGTTGCTGCCAGTTATAACGCCAGGTGGCTTTTTCTGCAGTGAAGGTGTTACCGATAATCCCATTACACTGGTACTAAATCTTGCAGACATCAAAATTATCACCAAGGTTCCTTTTCATCCCATCCTTTCCAAATGACTGGAAGTCGCTTCACCTGAAAGAAGTCAAATCCACATGCAGCTGCTGTTTTAGCAGGCAGCAAACTCCCTGAGAATGCCAGTCATGATTCAATTTTGCTGTGCCGGTGGCCCCCTATTCCCTGTCCAATAATACATCTGTTAAAAAATCCTACAGCTACAAATCAAGTTTAATCCTACCAGGGACCTCATGTTGGTCTTGTCTTCCAAAAAGGCAGCAGGGTCTGCTGTCTATCTCTGCTAGTGTCTGGGGAATACCCTTTAAATCCCAGCCCTACTTAGAAGAATAAGCTAAGGATCACAAAACATGACCTCAAAAACCCTGATATGACTATATTCTGACCCAGAGGCATTCATTCTAGGTGAAGATTAGAACTTTGCATAATAAGATTACACAGCAAGTGAATGATATCAAGGGACTATCCATATGCAGCCGCCTGGTTCTGTATAGACAGCCTGTGCTGCACAATATGCACTGCCGAGAAAGAGCTGGTCTTTCTCGCTGAAATCAAATAGATTCACATAAATTAGTTGGCCATTTCCAGAGTCCTAAATCCCCTATTACATCTTTTATTGACAGCTCCTGTGAGGATAGCACAAATGTTACTCCTTTTTCTTCTGTGCTTCTGTAACATCATGCTCAGTAATTGAAATGTACATAGATTATGTCTTAAAATTAACATCTTGTTTGCTGTAATCTTGGATTACAATCGACTGTGTACATAATAAAATTAAGAAATCAATGGATGGATTTATCATCTCCAAGAAACTAGAGGTATTGTTTATAGAGTGGTTTAACATTTTGTGTCAGCACTTTAAATGCAAAAGTCACAGAGAGTAGTCAATAAAATTGAAATGTATCAAAGAGTACAAAGGCCCTGGCTAATACCTACATAAAAGTTAAATTGTGTGAAGATTAGCCATATTACTCAAAACTCAGAAAGTGGGAGAAGCTCAAGGATCTCATGAATATATGATTATCTCTAAGCTATATTCTAGCATAGTCAATTATTTATGCTGATGTTTTTACTATTTTTAACTTATGTGCCTGTGTATGAAGGATTGTAGACGTAAGTGCAAGTGAGCACGGATGTCAAAAGGCAGCTTCAGAAGCCCTCAAGTTGGGAGTTACAGGTGGTAGTGAGCCACCTGACAGGTGCTGGCAATCCAATTTGGGGGTGAGGACAAGAACACTGCATGCTCAGAAGTGCTGCGTCACTCCTCCAACTCAGCCTACCTTCTTTATAAAGTGACTACACTGGTTTTTTTCTTCATTCATTTTTTGTTTTGTTTTGTTTTAGTCTTTTGACTGGTTTTTCTATGTGTTGTCCTGGCTGTCCTGGAACTCGCTCTGTAGACCAGGCTGGCCTCGAACTCCCAGTGATCCATCCACCTGTCTCTGCCTCCCAAGTGCTGGGAATAAAGGCATTAGCCACCATCACCCAGCTTTACACTGTGGTTTTTAAAGCAAACCCCCTAAACACTGTAAAACAGCTGAATCAACTCATATTAATTGTAATTCAGGGCTTTATAATTTATAATTACATATTTTAAAATATGTCCCAGTGAAATAATATCTCTTCATAGTACCATACAGAGCATGCTCAATGTAAAGAATTCTAGAGAAATTTAGAAAACATTATTAATCACCTTTCTTTCCTAAGAAGCCACAGCTGTAGCTCCAAGTAAACATATAAAAAGAAGCTTCATACCTATTTGTACAAGCAGTAATCTTGAAAAATCTAAGGGCATACAAGGGAAAACAGCTTTATTTTAAAAAATATTAAGACTCCTTGTGGGATTCTTATAAAACTTGACTCCAGTATACTTGAAAAGTGGCTAATTGGCTAAGTTTCATTTACTCTTAATTATGAAGAACATCCCTCATTCATTACACTGGCCATTATTGCATGTGCTATGAAACTGAATTATGTTTACTGTTTGTTTACAGTTCTGCTAATAATACCACTTAACATAGAATATCAGAATTATATTACCTGGTTCCTGAGTACTGGCCAGATATATTCTAACATGTTCCAATAATATACCTTGAGTTTATTATTAGAAAAATAATAAGGAATGCAAAAATTACATACTTTGTCGTGATGTATTGTTATGATTTTTATAGCTACACTGCTCAATAAAGTAGTCACCAGCCCCCGTGAGACTGATGATACTTTACATGTGACCAGTTTAAACTGACATATACCATACAACACAGTGAACTCTGAAGACAATAAAATAATGGAAAAATACAGCATTTAAAATTTTTATATCAATACATGTTGAATAGTTAGGTAATATATGAATATAGCCAATTAAGAAAAACATTACATGGTTCACATTAAATTGCCACTGGACAATACTGTGTTGGTAGTCATACATTTCCACAGCTTGTTCCTGTGCTGGTTAGCTCTTGTCAACTTGACACAACTAGAGTTACCTGGGAAAAGGAAACCCCAATTGAGGAACTGCTTCCATCAAATTGGCCTGTGAACAAGTCTGGGGGTATTTTTTTTTAATTAATGATTGTTGTGGGAGGGCTCAGCCCACTGTGGGAAGTGGCAGATGGTCCTAGGAGATAAAAGAAAACAGGCTAAACAAGCCATGTTTTCTGAGCAAGAACGTAAGAAGCATTTTCCCATGGTTCTTGCCCCTGCTTCTGCCAGAGTTCCTGCCCTGACTTTGCTCAATGATGGACTATGATGGGGATGAATATGCCAAACATACCATTTCCTCCCCAAACTGCTTTTGGTCATCATGTTTCTCATAGCAATGGAAAGCAAATCAGGACAGTTCCTAAGCTATTGAAATAGTACAATACAGCACTAAAGCAGAGGGTTCCTGAGGGAAAACCGTCAAAACTGACAGGTAAACTTAGGAAAGGCAGTAGAGGACCTCTGTCATAGAAATCTTTATTCAATGTTTCTAGCTTAAAGGAAATGGTAGAAGATGAGATTTCCCTAACTGCTGGCTACTGTAAACATAAAAGGAATCATGACGTGTCAAGTTGTAAAAAATGCTTCAAAAGAGTAAATCTAGGACTGGTTTGGGCTGTTTATTTGTTAATGAGACAGGGTCTCACTATATAGTTTCAGCTGGCTTCAAACTCATGGTGATTCTCCTGACTCAGCCACAGAATTGCTGGAATTACAAGCATATGTCAACATTCCCAGTAAATAGGTTTTTTTCCCCCAGAAGTTTTTCATCCTCTCAAATAGAATTGCAATACAAATGTAGATTTAAAAATAAATATATCCCTCCTGAGTTACTTTTGTATGTTATACCTGAATGCAACAGAGCAGCTTAAAGACATGTCTGGGTTTATAAAGAATCATATTTTTTATATATAACTATGAAACTGTTTATATTCAAAACTTTTCAACATATTTAATTATCAATTAAAAAAATAAAGCCTTTAGTATATTTCAGAATGTGAGAAAGAAACAAAAGTTCAATTTTATAAATTATTGGTAAGCTGCTTTTCCATAAGTCTTCTCATCCTATCCATTAATATTTTTAAGCTTTCACTTAAAAATGGTTCCATAAAAATAAGAACATCTAAAAATAGTGAAAATATGTAACATATGCCTAACAACCAAAAAATAGAATGACTCATTTAGAATAACCACAGATAAACCATAATACGATTAAAATATAAAGTCTATCTCCACCAAGTATTCAAGTGTAATTTTAACAATACAATGCAAATTGAAGTATTTAAGGTATTAGCTTTACATAAAAGTTGCTTTTTCATAATTATTCCTTTACAATATTTATTTAACATATAACACTACTGAGAAAATTTGAGTATCTATAAATAAGAGGGTTAACATTTTCAATCTATTCTTTATTGTTAAATCATGCTATTTTTTCTAGCTTCTTAAAATTATTTAAGTTTAACATTTTCTAGTTATAAGTATCATATAGGTATATACACATACACACACAAAAGCAAATGAAAAAAACAGTAACAAAAACCCCCTTTCTAGATGAGTGCAATGATATTCACTCTAAGTTAATCTCCAGACATCCAAATTCATGAATAAAAATTCATCAGTTTTAAATACACTGAGCCTATTAAGCAAGAACAAAAGCATATGCACAAAAGAGCTTTTAATATATTTCAAAGCCCACAAGAGCCATGGTCTCATTAAAATTATAAATTACACAAACATGGAATGAAGATTCAAACGGCAGTGCAGCTAAGCAGATTACAGAAAAGCCCGCGTTCCATATGATAACACACCATGGCCCTCCCAGATGGGGGTTTGGAACAAAAAGGCCATCACCACAGCTAGGGAAAACCTCCTTGTGATCTCTGGTTTCTGTTCAGCACATGACAGCCAAATAATATGTTGATTATTCTGTTTGTGCTGCTAAGCTTGTACGATGGAATAAAAGCGATATGATCTATTGTGAACCCAATGCTAATGTGATGCTCCACTCATAAGTAATACACTGATTTTATTTTGAAATTATCTTTTATCTGAATATCAGTTTTTAAATGCATGAATTAAAATAAAAGACAGGATAAAGTAATAGTTAATTTGATACTTTAAACTAAAAAATGCAGTTGACAAGTGAAGACCATCTAAACACTTAGTGAGAAGTCAGGTCTAATCACCCACCCACCTTTCGTTAACTTCTGCATTGTGATCAGAGTGTATTTTAAAATATGTCTTAAAATGGAAATTACTCTCGGTATGAAATATAAAAGTAACACAATAATGATTAACTTACTAATATGCTAGATAAAAGCTAAATAATTGAGTATTCAAAAACTAATTCCATAATGTAAACAATAGCACACATTAGAACATATAGTGAGTGACATTTTGAAAAAAATAAAATTGAAGGTCTCATAAATGTTTACAACTTAGCCACGAATGATAATCATGCAGTCCTACTTAAAATAATTTAGAAGACACATATTTTTAAATAAAACTGCCAGCATTAATACATTGCCAGGGTGACAAAAAGTTAAAATCTAATTTTTCTTTCCATTAAAAATATATATTTAATATGCTAATCCTTAATAGAAGGAATTATACCCAATTTAGGTAACTAGAATTATCTACAAATGCTTCACAAAATTACATATTTCATAAATAAACACATATGAATATCGGTATCATTAACACTAAAAGCTGTACATTTATTTTCCTGCTCCAGAAATTTCTTTCTGAATTACAGAGTAGATTCTCCTTAATGACAAGTAGCAAAACAGAGCAGCAATAAAAGCAACAAAAGACAAATGTGGATAAACAGGCCTATTTTCTTAAGGAGTGATTCTTTAGAAAGTACAGAACTCCCTGTGACTTAATCTCCTCTTCAGAATTCCATGCTAACTTTAGGCTGTGTCTACTTGCACCATCATCAGCACCCATAGTTCTGTTTCTTTCCTTTGCTACTGGCATGGTCCAAGGAGAACTCGAACCACCCAGTGAAAGAGCTAGAAAAGTATAAGGACATGGTTAAGCTAAATAACCCAAGAAACACATTGAGAAATAACAGCACTGAGTGTATGGGGAGCTATATGGAGGCTAGATTAATGGAGTGGTTGGGAATGCCTATGAGTGAAAGCTGAAACATTTTCTTCTGTGGGACGTAAATGCTCAAGGAATGGACAGAGACATCCTAATTAGGGAGTGGTCTTTGCAGATTTTATAAAACACTCAGAAAGTCCAAAAGATGTTTCTAAAATAAAGGACACCATGGGGCAAAAAAAAAAAAAAAAAAGAAAGTACAGAACTATGACCCTTTGCCACCTAAATCCATTTCCCTTGGCTCTCTCTCCAGATAGTCTTGAGTCCAAAAGTAGATCAAATTGCCTCCCATGAAAACACAGTATAGAATGGTTAAGTCTAAAGACCAGAACAAAGGTATTCTTAGAGAATTTAGCATATAACATACCTAAAGCTGTATAATTAATGTCTATATCTATCTATATATTTAATATTAAATAACCTCTAATTATATGTCATCTTAACATACATTTAAGGTCTCTAATAAAGCAAATTATACTTACAACCTACACTTCCAGTACTCCATAACTGTTTTTGTCAAGATGTATCCAATTTCTCATATTACTTTAAAATATCACTGTAATTATCTTGTGATGGTAACTATTTTCCAGATGAAAATAATATATCATTTATCAGAAATAATTTTATTTTTATTTATGTTTGGTTTTTGAGACAGGAGCTCACTATGTAGTCCCTATTGGCCTAGAACTGATATGTAGATCATGCCAGTCTTGAACTCAACAGTGATCTTCCTGCTTATGCCTCCCAAATGCTGGGCTTACTGGCATACACCACTGTACCCATCTCAGACAGATATAGCTTTTATCTTTTATATCTTAATATAGCTTTTATATTTTGTATATGTGAGTGTACCTGAGCCTATGTATGTGTACCACATGTACATAGTGGCCACAGAAGTCAGGAGAGAGTGTCACATATCCTGGCACTAGAGTTACAGGTGGCTGTTAGTTGCCATGTGGTTGCTGGTACCATAACCCAGGTCTTCTGTAGAAAGGGTTCCTAACCACTGAGCCATCATACTAGCCCCTCAGAAATATTTTTTAAAAGGGGACAGTAACCAGGATTTTGGAAGAATGGTCACTGCAATGGCTTTTAAAATTGCCTAAGAATGGAAACACCAAATAATTGCCAAACATAGAAAGTCTGAATTGGTATCCACAGCAAAGGGATAATGTAAACGGATGAAGATGAATGTAACATAGATGGCCCATGAAAACAAAACTTTTGAATGAAATAAAAAAGTAGATGCTATTTTATAAAGAAAAAGAGGCAGGTGGTGGTGGTGTAGGTCTTTAATCTCAGCATTCAGGGGGCAGAGGTGGGTAGATCTATGTAAGTTAAAAGCCAGCCTGGTCTACAGAGTGAATTCCAGGATAGCCAAGACTACACAGAGAAACTGCCTTGAAAAACCAGAAGAAAGAAAAAATTCAGAAATTCTTTGGGGCTGGAGAGATGGCTTAGAGGTTAAGAGCACTGGCTGCTCTTTCAGAGGTCTTGAGTTCAATTCCCAGCAACCACATGGTGGTTCATAACCATCTATAATGAGATCTAGTGCCCTCTTCCTGGCAGAACACAATATACATAACAAATAAATAAACATTGTTTTAAAAAGTGGTGCATAGAAATATGTGCACACAAAAAAAGCACCCATATAAACACAAAAAAAATTAAATAGAGACAAAATATAAACATACTGCTTAGGAACACATATGAAAGTTAGAAATTATATAGAAATAATATAAATACTTACAGCAAAAGGTAGACTATTTATCACCTTTAAAGAAAAGGGAGACTAAGCTGGACATGGTAAAATATAGTCAACAGTCTCAGGATGCTTGAGTCCAGGAATGTGAAACCATCAATAGTTAGACTCCCATCACTAGGGAGAGGAAGGGGAGAGCGAGGGAAGGGAGAGAACTGCATTAGATTGGGGGTGCTAGTGATGTTTCAGGTAATGGGGTTTGGATTTGTTATATAGGTATTTCACCATTACTCCATATATTTTCCCATGTTTCTTTATAACCTTACATTATGAAGTGCAAAGTTTTAAACTATGCATTATCTGTGATAATGTATTCTTATCATGTATTCTTGCTGAGAAAGAAAAGGTTCATTCTCTTGTTAAAAACAATTATATTCTTGGTCTGCATTTATAATTTTTATTGCAATACTTTAATAACAAAGAACTATTACTATGCCTAATTCTCCATAATTCCAATTAAGTATGAATTCCACATGTTTGCAACAGCTACAAAAATATAGGAGGCCTAGAAATAATGTAAGGTCAATTGTTCTGCTTAACTTTCACTTATGTACTTAATGTTATTCTTTTCTTTTCAAACAAAAAAAAATGTATGTTTATCCTAAAAACTTCAGACTACAACCAGAATTTTGTGCAGGTTGCACTCACAAAAAAATAAGAATATTTAGCTTGAAGGTAGGAAGAAGCACAGTTTCTTTCTTCTCTCGGATGCTTTAAATCAATTTTAAGAGGGCTTTTATATATGTATGATAAGTCTATGACAAGTTAGCTGCAAAAACAATATTTGATGTTTGACCTACTGTCACTCTGTGAAGTATATGCCCTACATGCTAGCAAACATGGCAGCTGGAATAGGGTAGAGAACAAGGTATGTAACATTTAAAGACAAGAATATAAAACATAAAGCACAGGTTTTTCATTCAAAATAGATCCAATATGATCTAGTTTACATTATACTGAAACAGTTTCAACTATTGGAGAAGTGATTTGTATAGACACAAATTATTTTGTCTCTACAACAACACATGGAAGTAAAAATGTTATAACAGGTATCATTATTATAATAGTATACTGACTTACATTACAAAAAGCACACATAATTAAGAGAGTTATGTAAGGCCTACATTGACAGGCATCACTGAATGTGTTTGCTCTAACCTTTAGATGCCACTAAACAGGAAGCAATGAACAAACACGGAAATGAGCATCTTCTCCTGGTATTGTACCAGATTATCAACACAGTGGCAACAGTACAGCACTATTTTGAGGATAGCTTTTGTGAATGTAGCAAGGATCCCTTGGTAGGGGGAGGGGAGCAGCCAAAGCAGTTCTTTGCTCAGCTACTTAGTGCCAATCTTAGAAAGCCACATTTTGTCCAGCAGGGAGCAGCCTTACAACAGCCAAAGGACTTAACTTGAACTTGAAACCGACAGAAGAAAAAGGGGGTTTTGGTATTGTTTGTTTGTTTAAAAAGTCCACTTACCATAGGTCTGTTCTACAATTCATTCAACTTCAGCGTAGTTGTAAGCTCTCCAGGAAAACCCAAATCTAAAGCAGGTCTCGAAGCATATGTGAGTCATCCATGGCTGTGGATTCCTAAAGCAATAAATCAAAGCTGTTAGGTCATCTCTGATCAATGTTGGGCTAAATTAAAGTATGGTGAGTAGACATTTCTCAGTGAATTGTATATTCCTTTCAGTGGGGCAGCAGGAGGTTTCAATGTGGATATTTGGATATATGGATATAAATGATAATATCAAAGTCTTTTTAATCTAAAAGAAGATTTAAGAAAGAAATTTTAAAAAAAATAACAGGATAACAAGTTATATAAAAAGCTACTCACTGCAGTCAAGGAGTTGATAAGACAGCCATGAACACTTTTACACTTTTGCTTTTACAGATCAGCACGCATATCTAATGGCATTTTTTTTTTTTTGACAGGGTTTTTCTATGTAGTCTTGGTTATCCTGGAACTTGCTTTGTAGACCATAATGGCCTCAACTCACAGAGATTTTCCTACCTCGAGAGTTCTGGGATTAAAGACCATGTGCCACCATGCCCGGCTAATTTTAAAAATGAAAACATATTAGAAAATAGTTCATAAGGCTGCTGTAAAAAAATGATTAATCATTTAATGAATATGATGACTGCATATGATGCTAAAGAAAAAAAACTCATGACCAATTGAAGGGCAAAGTATTTTTAATGTGAAAACCTATGATATATTTAGCTATAATAACTCTGCATCAGTTCTTATGACTTAAAAGACATAAATAATTGTCTCTACTTCTACTTGAAATGCCAAAGCTTGCATTGCATGTGTTTACGTATGGCTTTTCAGTACACCAAATACCCAATTTCTGCTTTCAAAAGATGATTATCAATCTTCAAATACATAGAATTTGGGGGATTTTGTGCAAATGTCTGCTTAAATATATTCATTCATCTATTTACAGGCACTATAACTAATCTTAATCTCATTGTATTGCAAGTCTCAAACACTCTTATATTTATGCTATTCATGTGAATATTTTCTTGGTTATGTAAACATTTGAACCCTTCTTAAACATTTTAGAGTCAATATCAAAACACCCTCACTGCACCTTAGTTCCAATCAGTTAAAGACCACAACTATTTTAATAAAGAGGTATTTTAAGATCTTGTTATAATGATGTATACTTATTCTTATACAAATTTCTTTAAGTCAACAGAACTTTAGTGTTATTAATGTGTGCACAACATATATAATATACTAAAAAATGTCTAGTTGTTCTTTAGGACTAGGACTTTCTAGTACTAATATTAACATGAAGGATTATTAGCATGTTGAAAAACATGTATTTATTGGGAGGGGAGTGCATGCCTGCCATAGCATCCATGGAGAGAGAAGTCAGAGGACAGCTTGTTTGAATTGGTTCTCTCCTTCTAGGAGTTCTAGGAGGGGAACTCAGGTCACCAGATATGGCAGCAAGCACCTTTAACCATCAAGAAATCTCATCAATCCATGAGTCAGCTCATCAATCCATGAAATAATTTTACCAACTAATTATTCATAAGCTTTTAATTTTTGTAAATACATTACACAAATTATCCAAAGGAGACTTGAGTGGACTGAGTTGTGTCTTACTTCCCAAATTAATATCCACTTAGAACCATAACACGTGATCATACATTATTTGCAATGTAATTAAGGTAAGGATCAACATGAGATTATACTGGAGGTAATAAAGCTAATAAGCATGTCCTAATAAAAGACGGAGAACAATAACACAGAGCCATGAGTCAAGGACATTAAGAAACTGGAGACAGAGACTGAAGTTATGGTTTCACAACCAAGAATATCAAGGGGCAGCAGAAGCCAGAAAGGAAAGGCCCTGCTGACATGCAGACCATACTTTTTACTTCTGATGTTCTGAAAAAGTACATTTTCTGTGAAGCCACCAAGTTTATATCAGTTCCTTATGGTGGTCCTAGGAAATTCTTATATATTTTGGCAACACAAAGTAGGGTGGTGCTCTAGCAGATGCTTACAACAGAAAAGCTTAGATTGCCTTAAAGAGACTGTATGTAGAAATACACACCTCTCTTCCAAGTATCATGGCTACAGGAGATTCTGGTTCAAAATGACAAGTTTAATAATACCTCTTTCAAAAATCGCTCCCAAACAATAGTATGTTTACCTGATATAAATAAACACTGAAGACAGTGAGGAGCATGACCATACTAGAGACTTTGAAGGGTTCCTAGAATATAAAGTATATAAAATCACAGAGATAGGCAGAAAACAGTCCAGGGGCACACAGGCTGACAAACTACAGTTCAGAGGATAAGTCTTTCAGCTGCCATCTACTTTTGTGGGGTGCCAAGAAAGAAGTGCCATATTCTTGACTTTCAAATGGGCTTAAAGGAAAAAGACTGTGCTGTGACATATAAAAATCATATAAAATTCAAATTTCAGCTTCTAATACAACTGTGCTCAACCATTAATGCCAGATCTCCTGGTTTACTTGTGGAAGAGACGAGTAGTCTCAAAAGAGACTTTATTGTCTGTCAAACCTAAATTATTTACTATTTAGTTACAGAAAGAGATATCCACTCACGACCAAGCAAAAACGTCTCATAATCTCTATTTCTTGCTGTGGCTCCAACTGGTCTTGGTCTTCACTGGGAATAATGAAGGCTAATCAAATGAAGCAAAATATATTATCTGCCTAAAAGGAGCTTGGCATCTAAAATATGAAGACTGCTCAACTAGGAAATTCTTCATTTGCTATTAGAGAAGGAGTTTACCCTTTTTGTACAATTACAAGATTGTATAAAATGGCAAGACTGGGCCTAAGCAGAAAGCAAGCACTCAACAGTTATTTGAATGATTTAAAAATGTAGGGATATGTATGATCTATCTATACTGGTGACATATTTGAAATGAAAGCCACCATCATCAAACCTTTCTAGTTGGTGTGCTGTTGCTAAACCTGGAGGTTTGTTGCTTTTCTTCCCAAAAATGATTCTTTATTTTCTGTTTTTCTCTTTTGGTTGTCTGTTTTGTTTTGAGACCTGGGTCTTATGGCGCTAATGCTCAGCATAACACCTGATTCTCCTCCACCTCGTTAGGATTATATGATTAGGCCCAAGTCTTAATATGATGTAGGCAGGCAGGCAGGCAGGCAGGAAGAAAGAAAGAAAAAAAGGAGAGAAAGAAAAAATAAAGTAAATAAAGTTGTTGTTGACATTCCCCTTTAGTCTGCTGGCACCAGAAGGAAAAGACAGACTTCTCTGAGCTCCATACCAACAGGGGCTATATGGTGAGACTTTGTCTCAAAGGTGAATAAATGAATGAATACATATATCATGTATCATCCATCACTGTCAACAGTAATTTAATGTCACAGGTGTTGGGACTCATTTTTAGTTCAAACATTGCTTTTCTTGAATGTCTTTTAAAATCACTTAACCAATTCCTCCCCAAGTTCTCATTTGAAAAAATGTTTTAAATCAAACAGCTCTAAATTATGGGTTTTCTCCCACAAATAAAACTCACGGTGTAGTAAAAATCCTCTCCATTAAGATTTCACAATCACTAGAAAATAAAGTACAAATAAAGCCAATTCTTCCCAGATTTAAGGGGAGAGAAACCTCAGGTAATTTCTGTGGGTTTTTTTTTTTCCTGCTTCAGGGAGCGACAATTAAATGTGTGAAGAAGGTTGTCAGAGTAACACTTGTCATTCACACTGCTTAGGAAAGACTCTCCAAGATTTCCAGAAACCCTAATTAAAAATAAGGAAAGCTGCTCACGGGGACTTGAGAAGTATAGTCTGTCTGACCGGGGGAGAAAGCCCAATGGCCTCAAAGTTCCAAGGGAAGTTTCTAGGAAAAGTCTACTCTGCAACCCAGCTAGCCCTGGGCTCTAACTGGCTAAGCCCAGGCGCTAACCAGGCACTGAAGTCACCGTTACACCCTTTCCAGACAGCACAACCATTCGGGAAACGATGGTCCCGCGTGGGGAAGACGGGGATAACTTTCCTTAGAAACCAGAAAGGCGAGGGAGGCGTCTCTCCTCTGTGCTTAAAGAGCAGGGGAGATGCCAGCTTTCCAACTCGCAGTGGCTGGAGAAGCCCTGCAGGCGAATCGCTTCTCCACGCTTTTCTCTAACTCCGCGTGAACGCGGGCACTCGCAAACCCAGAATGCTCAAGGACAGTACCCACCTGCGGCCCCCAACACCAACAGAAGTTCCTCAACCAGAACTCAAGCGGACCTGGTTAACCTGGACTGTGCACAATCCTCCGCCTTTACGTACCGAGCACTTTTCAGCAATCGGCCTTGCGATTGGTTGAGCGGCAAGGAAGTCCTCGTTTCTATTGGCCAGCAGTGGTGAGTAGGCGGGACTTTGGGGCTGTCTCTGACAGGCCAGCCGCTCGAGTTCCCAGAGTTCCTATTGGCTCGTCGCGGGAGCTTCAAGATGGCGGCGGCAGCTACCTGCGGCGCGGGCGTCCTCAGCTCTGGGTGTGTGTCACCCGCAGCCGGCCAGAGCGGCACCACCAGCTTCCAGAGGAGGAGCAAGGCCTCTGGGGCTGACGGAGGTGGCCCTCGGCTGCTGTCCATTGCGGGCACGCGACCGTCGGTGCGGAATGGACAGCTGCTGGTGTCAACCGGGCTCCCAGCCCTGGACCAGCTCTTAGGTCGGTTCAGAATGAAGATGAGGGAGCATCCCAGGGAAAACTTGGGGAGGGACTCCCGGGGCAGCCCCTCATCCCCACACCCTGCCCTGCCCTGCCCAGCCCCGCTCACCCCTCTCCCCTTCACAAACCTGGTCAAGGGTGGCCTGCTATGATAAGAGTCGGGGGCGGAAGACTTGCATGTCTTAAGATGTGTGCACTAAGCCCGCCTTAGGACCCACACTCCTTACTCCGCTCCGCCCAGCAACTCGTTTCCAGGTGACCAGGACTCCCTATGTGCTTTTACCCTAAAATGATTCCTAATGAAAAAGAAACATAGAAAGGAATTGACTTTTAGGATCCTCTACTGGTCTCTATGACACTCTCCTTCCAATCCCAGGTAGCTTAAAGCTGGAAGACTAACCTACAAAACTTTTTAGCGTTGTAGAAGACAAGGCTTCATTAGAAAATGTTGAAAATATTCCCCTCTTTTCCGCTGCGGGCTACCGATGTCCTTAAATCATAAGCGGTGTTGGCTCTAAAAGAGTGAATGTTAAAATGTGTGTTGACTCAAAGGAATGACAGTCCTTGATATTCAGATAGTTCTACCCCCAGATTATCTTAAATATGTACGTGTATTATATCGTAATCTCTGGAATTTTTTTTCATGTGAAGCCTGCTGGAGAATATACTTGTTTCATAGGACTGATTTGTTGAAAGAATTGACTTAATTAGGTCGGTAGGACAGGCTTAATTATGTCTGAATGCTGCTTCTTAGAAACAGATGTGTGCTTACATTTTTGTAAGCTTTTTTTCATAGTGTTTGCTTTATGTCTGTTAAATATGGTAGATTTGCATAATATATTACAATTGCCATTGCTTATTCTTGTACTTCATTTAGCATTTTCTCTCTCAGCTTTTCAAGCAAGTTTAGCAAAGAGAAAAATAACAAGACAAGCTATGAGAAACAGTATGGTTTCTTGATTCTATTATTTCATGTTCTAAATGGATTCTGATTGTTTTCTACATAAATTTAAAGTAGTTTCACATAATTGTTTCAAACCCATAGAATTGTGTTAGGCTAGAAACATAATTCAAAATGCATAGTTGGCAAATATTTATTTCACTTTTTTCCCCTTATGGCCTCAGTTGTTATCCTAGATTTGAACTAAAAGCTTAGAAGATTGGCCCGTTTTAGTGAACTCTGTTCCAGACAGAAATTAATCTGTAAGCTTTAATGATAGCAGATCTTTCTATCCACCTAACCTGTCGATCTTTTCTACACCTTAAATGTTCATATTTTTAATTAAATGGGATAGGTAAGTTTATTCATTTGATACTAATCAAACTCTACAAACAAAAAGACTGCATTTTCGGTATTGTGCTTTCATTTTCTCATTAAAATAGCAAAATGTGCCTAGACCAGAGCCTGACACTCAGTAAGTTTTTATAAGGCCTTGATTGAAAGAAGAAGAAAAAAAACTAGATAAGAAATGATAAGTATGAAACATAGAGTTTGGCATTGGAGCTGCAAAAACTGATTCAGAAATTTAGTGGTATAAATATTTACAAAACTCCCGACCAAGTGAGCTGATCTTCAGCTTCAAATTTAGTCACCTCTATACTTAAAGCACAGCTATTTCTAATTTTTGAGAACTATTTTCAGGGAGTTTTGACAGGTTACTGAACTTAAGATTATTTAACTACAGTCTCTTCACACCTGCCAAAAAGAACTGAAGGCACCTTCATCTGTGTTTCTACAGAGACATATACTTGAACAATAATTTTTTAAATTCTCAGAAATGCTTGGACAGTGGAAGATTCTAATATTTGAGTATAACATACTTAAGCTAAAAATTAGTGTTCACTAAGTTCAAAATAGTATCAATTGTTGAAATGTATGTTTTGCATGATTGAAGTTAATTTACAAAGTACATAGAAATTCAGAATGTTGTAACAATAGCAGTTACTATATTTGGGTTAATAAATACTCCCAGGTGTATTTCAGTTGTTAACTTCTTAATGACATTTTTGTAATTTGATTTCCTGTCTTGTATGTCTTCTGGAGCAAAAAATTTAAATTTGTTTTTCATTAAAACATTTGAAAGTGAAACATCTGCTGCTAATGTGTATTCAAAGAAGCATAAGGACTTCAGGGCACGTTGTTGTTACTTTCAAACGTTATTTGATTCAGATTGTGGCAAGCCTTGTATGACCTTATGGCGGTAAAATGTAATGATAGAGGGATATTATAAATGAAAATGTACCAATGTACACTGTGATCACACAGCAAGTTAATACTGTATTCTTCCCACCCTGTGGTACAGTGAGACTTTACTACTGCCATCAGTGTAATTTAAACATAATTGCAAATGTATTTGAAGTCCATCACATAGAATGATTGAATGTTAGCTATTTGGTAATTCATTACTTCCATTAAAATGTCTTACAGATTTGAACATACATTCCCTTTGTCTTCCTTTTAAAAAACATGATCTAATCATTTGTTTTTGTTCTGACAATTTAATATTTTTGGATTCTCATATATGTTCCCCATATTTGGCAATGTTTAAATTTTACAAGTTTTTATTTAGACTTTCTAATCTAGGGGATTTTGTTTAAGATTTATTTTATTTTTATTTATGTGTATTATGAGGACTTGTGCATATTAGTCCAGGCATCCCCAGAGGCCAGAAGAGGCCCTTGGATCCCCTAGAGCTAGAGTTACAGGTGCTTGAAAGTGGCCCTGATGTGGGTTCTGGGAATCAAACTTGGATCCTCTACAAGAGCAACAAGTGCTCTTAACCACTGAGCTATGCATCTATCTCAGTAACCTAGGTTTTCAACTTTGTCTCTTTCAGGGCATTTATATTGTTACCTGAGGTCACTATGGGTAAATAACATACATTTCAGAAAAGGAAAAGAATTTGGCTGGATAGATATTCCAGGAATTTCTAAGAAAAATTATACTCAGTCTTGAGAGGTTCTTGAAGGAAGGGTGACTTCAGAGATTTGGCTGATTTAACTGCCACCCTGTTCAGAGTTTATTCAGTTTTGGATGTCAAGGGAATGGTAGGTTGAGTTTGTGGCAAATAATAGTCCAGCAGAAGTTCTGTGGAGAAGCTTGTTGTGGCCACAATTTTTAAAACTGATTTAAAAAAATAAATGCAACTGGCTTGCTTACTACATTATCATCAGTATTGTAGAATAATATACGTTAAGCTTGGACTATGTATTTTTAACAATTTTATATTTTAGTGAAATAATATACATAATAAATAATAATATATTATAAATAATATACTTAATACATTAAGTTTGGGCTGTATGTTTAAGAAGTTTTTATGTTTTAGCTAGCTATACAACTAAAGGAAATATATCTCTTTTCTATTATTATGTAAAACTGTTTCATATGATTTACTGTTCAGAGCCGTTATCCCTGTTCATAGCTTTGGTTTCCATATTGCCTAGCCAGTACTTGTGTCTTAATCATAGGACAGGATGTTTGATAGCTTAAGACAAACCCATTAACAAAATCACCACAATTTAGTTTGAAAGACTGTATTAATTTGATAATTAAGGATACTGCTGTAAGCTAAGGAAAAAGCTAGCTTGCTTTTTACACTTCAGTTTTCCAATAGTGTCTTTCTATAATATATTACTTAATTTCTAGTTTCTCCTTTTACTTTCACCAACTTTGAAAAATAAAGTATCACTTCCAAGCATTAATTTGACTTCATTTACCAAAAGTTTGTAACTTACAAATTAGTTTGGGAAAATACACAAAATTGAAATTTCTCCATTCAAATAGTACCAGTAATGGTTGTCTAACTACTAGGCCATGAATTAAAAAACTATGATAGAAAGTTTTTAACACTAGAAATATTAAAGCTTCTTATCTTTTATTTTTGTTTTTGTTGTTTACTTTTTATTTTATGTATTTATTGGTTTTTTGAGACAGGTTCTCTCTGCGTAGCCCTAGCTGTCCTGGAACTCACTGTGTGGGCCAGACCTATCTATGCCTCCAAAGTACTGGGACTAAAGGTGTACACCACCATACCCAGCTCTGATATTCTTTAAATATTAAATCTGTACCTGTTTTAGCACAAAATATTGTCTCCCAGCTTGAACTATGAATGTTCTCTATCAAATACTAAGCAACGGAAGTCCACTAGTGGTTTTTCTAAGTTAGGATTCCATTTCTTTTTTTCTACTTGTTTTTATCACTGAGATGGTATCATTGCTTCCTTACCCCATTACTTACCTGAAAACGTTTTTGTGGACTATAAAAATTTATATATATTTATATTTTAATGGAGACTGTTAATGTAAAGTTTGTATTGCTTTTAAAATTAGGTCAGGTTACTGATGGATTATTGTATTCAATAATGTAGTAAAAGCCAACTTTTAAGTAATATGTCAAAATGGCCAACCTTGCTTGATGTTTTTATCTGTTCATTTCTTGTTCTTTTTCCTTCCATTTATTTATTTGTTTGGTGGGAGCCATGGCTATATATTGATTCAAGTTTTGGGTTAAACTCCATCTACAACCATAGTGTATCAAGAAAGAAATATATAGATATTTTACTTGAGGGTATTTGGGGGAAAGATTGTGGAGTTTTTGTCTCATTAAATTGGTTTTGTTTTTGTTTTTGAGACAGAATCTCTGTAGCCCAAGCTGACTTGGAATTTGCTAGTAAACCAGGATGACTTTAAACTTGTGGAAGTCCTTTTGCCTTAGCCTCCCAAATACTGGGATTAGAAGCCTGTGAGCCCTGCCCAGCAAAAGCTTCATTTTGAAACTTTTAAGTTTATGACCAATAAGCTTATTCCATAGTGACCAGTCTTCACAACGAAACCTGTAGAGGGCATTGGTCCTCATGCTGACAGATAAGCATTAGAGAAACCAGGAAAGTTAAATACACAGGCTTATCTCTTCAAGGAAGAGATGTGTATACCTATTTTCTACCCAGAAGGCTGGGAGTGAATGTTGTTAATAGCCTGGTAATCTGTGCTATCTGTAGGGCCAGGCCACACCAAAATCCTCCAGACCATTATGTTTACTCTAAATTCTTCCTCCCTAAGACTGTTATCCTGAGCATTGCTCCTCAAGTCAATAAAAACCATCCTTAGGGTAAATGTCGCAGGTACTTTATAACCTAGTGTGACCTCTATGCTATCCTGAGACCACACAAGATCCCAGGCCCTTAAACCTTAGAAACCATCTTCATGGTAGAGGTCACATATTCTTTGCAAAGGAGTTTCAATGTAGTCATTCCTTAAGCTTTATTGTACATATGGGATTGAGATAATTGTTACCAGGAAACACTTTTTCCCCAAAATATACTGTAATTAAATATGTCTAAAATAACTCTCCAGTGTCAGATTTTAGAAGTTTGAACCAGCTAAGCTAAGTAAAATGTGCTGATCCAAGTTTTCTTCTTGCCTCTCATGGTTTGTTTTTCTGCTAGCTATAGCACTTTGCAGGGACCCCCACAAAACCCCTCTAGCACCCATCTAAAATTAAAGTGAAGCACACACTACAGCTCATTGGGGAATAAAAAAAAATAAGTCTTAAAAGTCATTTAATTTACCCCTATTTGATAATGTCTTCAGGATTGATCAAAGTTTCCACCTATTAGGATTTTCATAAACATAAGATTTATAATTTTTGAGTAACATTTTCCTAAATTAGCAGAAAAAGAATTTTGTTTGGATCATTTTTCCAAAAACCAACCTCCTTCCCCTCATTGTGGGATTTGCAAGATGTTCTGCTTAGCTCATTTCTTCTTGTCTGTTATTGCTCCCATTATCACTTACCAAGTAATAATACACATTGAGTGATGGGTTCTAATCTAAAAGTCATTGCAAAAATGGCCAAAGCCTGCTGGATTTTACATATTACTTCATTTTCATCGAGAAACATCTCATCATCCCACCATGAGGGAAAAGTAGTTGTACATGGTAGCTTATGCTTGTAATTCCAGTGCTGAGAAGGCTGGGGCAGGAATGTTCTGCGAGTTCCAGCCCAGCCTCAGCTAAAAAGTGAGATCCTATCCCAAACTTTAAAACCCTTTGCTTTTATTCCACTGAAAGTTAGATACAAAAGTTAAATAGATTAGGGAAGTAGACCAGGAAAATCAACCAACCTTTTATACACAATAGAGTGTAATTTTATCTTTTTAAACATTGACCATTAAGGTATTAAATGTTTTTTCCACATAAAGGAAGGTAGGATATAAAGTTAAAAATAAATATAAAAGTTAGCAGTGGCCTTTATGTAGCACAAACTTAAATTAAGCATTTAGTATAATCCATCTAAAAGCAGACCTTACTTGGATCCTTTATGAGTGCTGCCTTAATGTACATTTCACTCTGTTAATCTTGAAATTGAGTTCATTAGTGTGGTCTACATTTTAAATGTTACAGTGTGGGAAGTTGTCTTGATGTATAATTAAACTATGTATTCAATTTTATGATAGATCCAGTTACAATTCTGTAAATCCCAGTGCATCAGAAGTAAAAAGAAGAGGGTCAGGAGTTGAAGCCTCATCCTCAGCTACAGTGAAATGAAGCCAGCCTAAGCTACACAGACCTCACCACACACACACACACACACACACACACACACACACACACACACACACACACACACACACACACACACCCGAGAGAGAGAGAGAGAGAGAGAGAGATGCACACACATGTATACGAACATATGTAAATGTACTAACTTTTAAAGTGTCTGTCACTAATGATTTTGAAATTTTTTACAGACTGTCTTCAAATTATTTCAGATATCACCATAAATTAGTATATACCAGTTTTTTTCAATTTATTCTGTGAACATGTTAATAGATTTCAGACTGTTTGATACAACAAGTATGCTTTTTTGTACAAGTGGAAAGAAACACTACTAAGGGAACTTTTCATATTGGATTTTTCCACACATTTTCCACTACAAAATATTTTGGGAAAGAGATTTTTATTGATGTTCAAAATGTTTTATGGTTTTGTGCTCATACACACAAACCTTACCAAGAATACTCTCTTCGGTTGTTCAACAGCTTTGAATACTTTTAAAATAATGCAACAAATACATTTGTAGTCATTCTTTAGCATGTATTTTGTTTTGAGACAGGATTTCTCTGTGTAGCTTTGGAGCATGTCCTGGAACTTACTCTGTAGACTAGGCTGGCCTCAAACTCACAGATATCCACATGCCTCAGCCTCCCGAGTGCTGGGATTAAAGGCATGTGCCACCACTGCCTGGCATTAGCATGTATTTCTCAATTTTAAAGTACATTTGTTAGTTTTTGAGACATTAAAGTACTAATACTTTTACAGGTAAAATGATTAACAAAATATTGTATGGACTACCTGACCTCTCTTGCATAGTTAAGATATCTGAAAAGTTAATTTTAGTGACTATTTGGATTATATATTCATAATATTAGCTTCATTCAAATACTTAAAAGAACTCATTCTAATATTAGTGAAAATGTATTGTTTATTATTCCTTTTTGTTGGAACTGACAAAAATAAGTTTTATATTTAAGCATTTCTAGACTTTGTATATCTTATAATTGTTTAAAAAAATAATTGGAACTATTAGTTCCTATAAGACTTACTCCATTTGAAAATAAAAACACAGAATTTTTAGCAGTCACTTTGCACATTTGGGTCTTGGCCCTTGAGTTAATTTATTAACAAGTGCTAAATGTTAGAGTGCTTTATCACAGTTGTATTGAGTGCCTCCTGGTTCTGTCTGGAGAAAGGGGGACACTATGACATATCAGAAAGGAAATATGATATGTAGTGTGTAATTACAGGTAACATGTAACTGGATCATAATAACATTGAGCAAAGTATTGCAGAGATAGTTCAAATATTGTTCACAAGGGCAGTTTCTAATATTATTGAGGTAACTGTTCTTGGTGAAGTCTAAATTTTGTGCTAAAGAAAATCTAGAAAGTTAATGACTAATGTTCTTGTGTGTCATTTCCAGGTGGAGGTTTAGCTGTTGGAACAGTTCTTCTGATTGGTTAGTATAAAATACGTGCTGTGATCATTCTAACCAGTTCTGTTTTGTACGTGATGGTTTTATGACTTTATCACTCTGAAACTGAATATTTAAATGATGAGCTCTCCATAGATGTAAGGTCAGTTTAGAACTTGTCTAAATACACTTTTTAATTCAAAATTGAGATGGGCAGACATATTTGAAAATGTATCACCTAACATTTAAAAATGGTTACTCTTCACTGTACCATTTTAAATTTAAAGTTATTTAAATTTAAACGTCAATTGCTTTTTCTTTTTTTTTGAAAAACAACAACTCAGTATTAAAAGTGGAATTGTAGTGATTAGTTTGAGAAATGGAAAATTTGTTATGTGTACTATATGTGAGTGTATAGATGTGTAATACATTTCACAGATTTTATTATTGTCTTATTGATTGAAAAAAGACAAAGTAGACTGTATTTTTGTTCATTTTTAAAGTGATTAGAGTTCTTATTTAAATATACAACTCTAGATGGAGTATTTCAACATAGATCATAGGGTCTTCAAATTGCAGAAAGCCTCATCTATCCCATAATGAAAGCACTCCTGTTAATGTTTAACCTATTTACTTGCAGCATATCTATTGTTTCTAGTTTAGTCTTGAATCAGTCAGCCTGCTTTTTTATATGAGCCCATTAAAATATTTGAAAATATCCATTTTAACACCTCAAATTTTCCTTAACCTAAATGGAATCATTGGTGAGCTGGCTGTGAGAGTTAACAGTGAATCCTTGTTCTCCCCTTTGTCTCTTGATGTACCTCCTAGGGTGGCATCTCTTTCATTACCCCAAACTAGTAAAAGAGTTCATAGTTAATAAGACCTATAGTCCGCACACTGAGATATAAAATGTAATGATCTAGATATTTTTTAGTACCAGGCACCAATACAAATAAGTTTATGTTAATAGACATCTTTTAACACAGCAAGGGACTGTGGCAGATGTTTTAGAAGGAGTTTCTCCACAAAGTGATGATGGTCCTTAACCTTCGGCATACATAGAACATCTCTTGAGTGAGGCTGAATCTCTGGGAAACTCCCAGCATCTAGACCATCTCATTACCTGTCTCTGCTTAATCACCAAAGAATCCTGATGATGATGGTTGGAGAGGTGCCCATCCTGTGGTTATTATGGGTCATGTATTATATCAAGTACTTTATGTATGTTTCTTTCTTTGTTAATATGATTACCTTATGAACTATTAAATTTATATTATCTCTATAATTCATAACATTAGATTTGCAAGGTGAAATAAGTTTCAGTTTCACATAGATAGTGAGAGTCCCAGGATTAGAATTTTGCTATGAATCTAGGTATATGAATTTGTTTTTTTGAGTGAGAAGTTTTTACCTTTTAATTTTTTTATTATTTTTGAGAACTTCATACCTAAGTATTTTGTATTTACTTCAGACTCATTTCTCCCTCTATCCCCACCAATTCCTCCTACATCTACTCTCTCAAATTTATGACCTCTTCTTTAATTATTATTGTTACATATATATATAAATACATACATAGATGTATATATACTATGTATATTCATATATAAATATATTAACCCTATTCATATATAAATATATTAACCCTACTGAGCCTGTTTAGTGTTGCGTGTGTGTGTGTGTGTGTGTGTATGTGTATGTGTTTATAGCTGATCATTTGGGATTAGATAACCTATGGAGGGGCTTATTCCTAGAGAAGACTGAATCTCCATCTCTCAGCAGCTATGAATTGCCTATAGCTCTTTATCTAGAGGTAGGAACTTGTAAATTTTCCCTCATCCACATTGGCATGTCAACTGGCATTGTTATTGTTCCGGTCTTGCTTAGGAAACCATATTATTGAAATTGCATGAGTGATGCTTCTCTGTCATACATAGAAGACACTATATTTCAAGGGTACAGCAGCTGTCCTGGTCCTCTGGCTCTTACAGTCTCTCCACCCTCTCTTCCACAGGTTCTCTGAGTCTTAGGTGTAAGGATTGTATTGTAGATTTGTTAGTTGGGGTTGGGTGCCCCATGGTCAGTTGTTCTCTACATTTGACAAATTGTGAGTTTGTGTGGTAGTCTCTATTGGCTCCAAAAAGAAACTTCTTCAATGAGAAATAGATATATTTATCTGTAGGTATAAAAATAAGTACTTAGGGGCTAGAGCAATGGCTTGGTGTTTAAGAGTATTGATGGTTCTTTTAGAGAACTCAGGTTCGATTCCCAGCTCACAGACATCTGTTAACTATGCATGTGATACACCGACATATATGTAGGCTAAACACATACATAAAATATATAAAAATTTAAAAATATATTTAGAATGCAGTTAGAAATTATAGTGGTTTAGTAAAGTGGCAGTAGTGGGTTCTTCTCTAGATCCATGACCTCACTGGTCATGGCTAGTTGTTTAAATTTATAGTACCAATAATGAGTTCCCTCCTATTACAATGCCATATGTTTAGTTAGAGAGATGTTGGTTACTCCCAGGATGTAAGGGCCACTATTGCACCCTTGGGGATATCTTGCTGGACTGGTCATTATTGTGTTTTGTAGGCTGTGCAGCTGGATAAGACTCTTGATTGCTTTTCTCCCTTAGTAGTTTGGTTATTAGGAGATATTAGGAGACCCAATCCTCAGGGAGGAGGAGGCTTCCAGGTCAGTTTCAGGTGGACTCCTCTAAGTTCTATATACAAACTGTATGGCATCTGCAGCAATAAGGCAACTTCTAGAAGGCATCTAAGATCTGAGTCAATAGCCTATATTGTTTTGTGAGTGTTGGATCAAGTAGAAGATAGACTATCATGACTTACAGATAAAGTAGAGGAACTGGAAAACACAAATAAAAAATATGAAAAAATAATAAAAACACATGGAAGGAACATGCAAGAACTTGGGGACACCAAATCTTTGAATTATAGGCATAGAAGATGAAGCACTCTGGGTCATTAGCAAAAACCAGATCTTTATAGGGTCATGGGAGAAAACCCCAAATCAAGGAAAGACATACCTACACAGATACAAAAAGCACACAGAACGCCAAATAAATAGGACCAGAAAAGAAGCTTTTCGTGGTGTATTTTTGTTGAAAACACTGAATATACTGAATGAAGAGAGGCTATTAAAAGCTACAAAAACAAGAAAACAAAACAAAACAAACAAACAAAACCCCTCCAAAACAAACAAACAAAAAAGTCAAGTCAAATGTAAAGGAAAACCCACCAGAATAGCAACTGATTTCTAGTTGGAAACTTGAAAAGATAGAGCCTGGATCGATATACTCCAAGTTCTAAAAGATCACATATGCCAGCGTAGACAATTGTCCTGTATAGCTTTCTCAAATGCCTTGTTTAACAGCCATAAACTGTTGTTATTATTATTTTTTGGTCTTTTCTCTTTGGGGGGGCCCACCACCCAGCTCCCAAATAAATCACACACAGAGGCTTGGTCTTAATTATAAATGCCAGGCCTTAGCTTTCTTGTTCTTGCCTTAACTTAAATTAGCCCATCTATCTTTTCCTTCATCTTTCAATCTGTACTTACAGTTTAAGTCTTTTTCATACCTCTTACATCTGCAACATTTACGTGTGTGTGTGTGTGTGTGTGTGTGTGTGTGTGTGTGTGTGTGTGTTGCATGTTACATGTAGTTCTGTCCTGTACAACCTTCTTCCAAATCTCCTATTTATTCTCTCTGCCTGCCAGTCCTGCCTATCCTTTCTCCTGCCTTGCTATTGGCCGTTCAGCCATTTATTAGACCATCTTGTGTTTTACATAGGCACAGTAAACGAGCTTCACAAAGTTTAACAAATGCAACATAAAGGAATGCAACATATCTTTGCATAATTAATGCAGATTTTCCACAACATAAACAAATGTAACACATCTTAAAATAATATTCTACAACAGTTGTGGATGTTGGGAATCACACTTGGCTCCCCTGGAAGTGATTTTAACCTCTTGATCCATCTAGCCAGCTCTTCTCCGCATTATATTCTGAAATAGGGTCACCTCACTGAACTTGCAGCTCACCAGTTAGCTATGTCACAGACAAAGATTGCCAAGGGATGTGCCTATCTCTGTCCCACACCCACACCCCCAGGACTATGGTTACAGATACATAGCTGGCTTTTATATGGTGCTGAGGATCCCAACTCAGATCTTCTTGTATGCATGGCAAGCACTCCATTCTCTGTGCCCGCTCCAGCCCCTATTGTGAGTTTTGTAAACCATTTTCTCATGAAGTAGATTTTTCTTCATTTATCAAGGCAGTTTTATGTGAGACATGTACCTGTGAACAAGTGTGGCTTTTCAGAGCAGTTTATTTATAGTTTCAGATGTAGTGTAACTATGGAAACTAGAACTAGTGAATGTTGCTACCAAAAACCAGAAAGTCTATTCCTTCAGAATATTGAAAAGTAGCAATATATGAATGTATGAAAGGGAGAAATATGAGGAATAAATCACCAAAGGTAAACATTTCTTAATACAGACTTGATTCTTATAACGTTTTTATTCAGAATTCCACTGCTGTTAAAACAACTGAGAAAATCAGCTGATAAGAAGAAAGCCTTATTTTGGCTCCTAGTTTCAATAGGCTCATAGTCAACTAACTCCTTGATGTGTGCCTGAACTGAGGCCAAATACAGTGGCAGTGAGAACACATAGCCGAGGAGCTTGTTAGTTCGATGTAGCTGATCTGAGAAGAGTTCTTACCTCCTACACTATATAAGCTTCTGGTGGTTTTTACCTTTTAAATATTTTTAACTATTTGTACTTTCCATTTTTACTTTCATTTCTATAATTTGGGCCATAATTGACAAGTTTGATGAATTACTATAATCACTTTTAAGGTATCTCTATATTAATGTTTCCCTTCAGCCTTTTGCCTTACTCTTTACAGAATTAAGTACTATGAAAACTTGAACATAATAGGCGTGGCCTAGGACTATATGTTACTTGTCAACACAAGATCCATGCTCTTTAAATTAAGACTAAGGACTGGAAACATGGCTCAGTGATAAAGGGCTTGTGTAGCATATACAAGGTCCTGGGTTCAGTCCACAGTACCAGAAATGAAAAGAAAAGAAAAAGAGGAGGAGGAGGAGGAGGAGGAGGAGTGTGTGTAAATATATGCTTATACATATACACATGCAAATACATACGCACATACATATACAGCCTTACTATCTTTTCTCATGCTTCATGTTTGTCACTCTGAGCTTTTCATTCTACCAAGAGAAGAGTACCGTTTTCTTTTCTTTCTCATCCAGATATTCCTTCTAGAAAAGCTGGTGTAGCTGATATTTTCATTCCTCTTCTCCTTACACTAAGTATTCGTCCCATATAATTCTATAGTTCTTTAGGATTTTCTTACTTTACTGTGTACTTACTTGTTGAAATTACATGGTCATGATCATTTAACCTTTTTAGTTAAATGTAGGCTCTATTATCATGGGAAGTATTTAGAAATAATGGATGAATGAATGAGTTGAAAACCTTGCAAAAAATAGTTGCCAGATGTAAGTAATAATGGGAAAAAATAAGTAATGTGAGGGTGTTTGAATAATTAGATAAGAGATAATAGTAAATGATATGTTACAAGAATAAATAGACTTAGTCCCCAAAGTTTCAGATTTATCTCATAAACTAGTCTGACATTTTTTCCTAAAGATTTATTCATTTATTTATTTTCTGTGCACAGGTGTTTTGTGTGCATGTGTGCACGTGTATCAAGCATGTGCTTAGTGCCCTCAGAAATCAGAAGAGTGTGTCGGATCCCCTGAGACTGTAATTACAGGCGATTGTGAGCTATCATGTGGGTGCTGGGAATCAAACCCAGGAGCTCTGCAAGAATAACAAATCCTCTTAAGTACTAAGCTAACTCTTTAGCCCAAGCAGCCAGAGTTCTGAACAAAACAACACACAAATGGCCCCTGTCCCATTTCCCAGTAGAGTCACTGTTGTCTGAAACCTTTTGAGCATGGCCTCCACTAGTCACATATCTCTCCACATTCTTAGCTTCCAAACTCCTATATGAACAGACCAGTGCATTCTGTTCACAGCACTCAATCTTTTTCTAGCCCAGTTCCAAGTCTTCCACATTTCCTCTCAAAAACAGTTCCCAAAGTTTAAAAACCACATGAGCAGGTTAAGTACAACAATGGCCCCATTCTCTGTACCAATTTCTGTCCTATTTTCATTTCCATTAAAAACAAGAATTATTTTTAATTATATGTATGTGTGTGAGGTGCATGTAAGTGCAGGTGTCCGTGGAGACGAGAGATATTGGATGTTTCCCTAAAGCTGGAGTTCAACAGTTGAAGACAGTTATAAGCTGCCCGATATGGGTTGTGGGAATCGAACATGGGTCCTCTGTAAGAGTGTTGTGTGCTCCTTAACTGCTGAGCCATCTATCCAGCCCTCATTATGTCTTAATATGATAGGATATCCTGACAAACAGAAAAACCAGCTAAGAGTAAAGAATTTATCTTAGCTCACAGTTCCAGGTTATAGTGAATCATAGCAAGAAAGTCACAGCAACAGGGGCTTAAGGAAGCTTGCATCTCACATCTATACCAGGAACAATAAGAACTGATTATGCTCAACTTGGTTTTTTCACTCTGATACAGTCCAAGACCCCAAACTAGGGAATGGTGCTGCCCACAGTGAGCACCTGGTCTTCCTACCTCAGTTAACATAATCACAAAAATCCCCCCATAGACATACCCACAGCCCAACCCAATCTAGACGGACCTTCAGTTGAGACGCTCTTCCTGGGTAACTCAAGATTATATCAAGTTGACAAGCAAAACCAACTATCACAGCTGCCACAGACAAGTAGGAGTATTTAGATATCTAGCAAAGTAGACAAGCAGAGAGGCATAAAAATCTAATTGGAATGATGAGACAGATCACTGGAAATTTCATATTTGGGGGGTGGGTAATCCTGTTTCTCCTACCCACCAGGCTTTATTTTACCTCATGGACATAAAGCATAGGTATAGTTCTATTTCTGTATTATAGCCCACCAGATATTTATGACAGCTATCTTGTCCCTTGGGACTCTCTTCCTTCAAGCTAAAATTCCACTTTTCTTCTCACATACTTTTAACTCCCTTCTCCATCTCAGTGACTCCCTTCTGAAGAGGCTTCAGTTTGTATATGTCTCCATACTAACATTGTCAATGTCCTTGTGTCCTGTACAATTGAACCTAAGAATTAAATGATTTGTTCAGGCTAAATTGCATTTTTTTTTTTTTTGGTGGTTTCACTTCATTCCCTTTACTTGCCCAGTGTTCTGGAAGTTCACTAAGGAGATTAATCAAATGGTATTAAACAACCTCAAAATGTATTTCACAAAATTGATCATTTTCAGCATGAAGAATTTAGGGTTTTTGCTAATCCCTAAGTAGGTAATCTTGTGCATATTTAGTTTTTTCTGACTGATAAGACTGAAGAAAATATAGGAGATATATAGAACAGATGTTGTGTGTGTGTATGTGCACGCGTGTGCACGCACATGTTTAAAACTGTTTTTAGGTAAATTACAGTATGTGTGGCCGATTCACAAGACAAAACAGATTTTTTTTTTCTTCAAGACAGGTTTTTTTTTTTTTTATTGTTGTTTCTGCCTTCATTAATTATACAGATATTTAGTGCATATGTACCACATGCTTGGCCCTGGGGTTCTGTGAGGTGCTCTCACTGTCAAAGACACCTGTTAGCTCTATGGAGAAGTTACAGTTATGTGTCTTAGACGCTGATACAGAGTGGGAGTGTTAAAGAGCACCTTGAAGAAAGCTGCTTAGGGATTGTTTTGGGAAAATTCATGGAACCTGGGCAGCAGTCTTGCATGAAGCAGCAGGATGGTAAACCGGTGACTACTTCGTGCACCTGCAGCAGCAGCAGCAGCAACAGACAGTGAAGGCCGAGGAAGAGGGCAAACAAGACCTAAAGAGCTTTGAGGCTTTGCTTTTCTGTGCGTTTTAACCTGTGACCCCCAGCTTTGCGATACTTTTATTTTTCTGATTAAATAGTTTGTTTCTTTACTGAGAAGTTGTTAAATAACAGTCATATACCTTTTAAAGGCCAAAGGTGACATTTTTTACTACATCAATCAACATGCATACTTTGATTTATATGTATATTAAGCTCTGCTCTTTGACAGAACTATGCAAAGCCTGTAGACCAGGTTAAAGATTTAGTGCTTTCTACCAAGAACAAAAAGAGAAGCCACCCAAAAGATTTTAAGTAGAGTAATAAGATAGTCAGGTTTGCATCATAGTAGTCCTCTTTACCGACTCTCTCTTCTTCCACAAAACAGCATCAGTCAAATATGGTCCAAAAATGTTTAATGAAAAAGTCCAGAAATAACCAACTCATGCATTTTAAATTACATGCTGTTTTGAGTAACATGATGAATTCCCCTCCTGAGCCTACCACAATGTGCCTGGGATGTGACTCAGTCCTTTTTATCCAGCATATCCACACTGTATATGCTACCCACCCATTAGTCACTTAATTATCATCTCAGTTATCACAGTGACTGTCAGTCATAGTATCACAGTACTTATATTCAGGTAACCTTAATTTTACTCAATAATGGCCCCCAAAGAATAAGAGTATTGAAACCTGCAATTTGAATATGCCGAAGAGAAGTTGTGAAGTGCTTCCTTTAAGAGAAGAGGTGAAGCAACAAGATATTTTAGGACAGGCAGATCCCTATCACATGACTTTATAATTGTTCTGTTCTATTGTTATTATTGTTAAGCTCTCAGTATGCCTGATTAAGTTTTATGATAAGGATGTATATATACATATGTGTGTGTGTATATGCATGTGTGCATACCTACACCTCCTACATGCTAGGTTAGTATATGGTCTCAGGCATCCAATATGGTGATGGTTTTGGAACTGATATGTAGTTGGACTTTTCTTTAGGCCACCAGCTCACAATATCGACACAGAGACTTATTATGAAAGCTTAGCCTTTAGCTTAGCTTTGTTCCTACTAGCTCTTAGAACTCAAACTAACCTGTTTCTATTCATCTACATTCTGCCCTGTGGCTTTTACCTTTCTCTCATTCTGTATATCCAACTTGTTCCACATCTCACTGGTGTCTGCTGTGCATGCCTAGATTTATCCTGAGTTCCTCTCTTTGCCTGAAAATCCTACTTATTCTCTCATCCCTAGCTATTGACCATTCAGTTGTTTATTACACCAATCAGAAGGTGCCTTGGCAAAGACACATCTGCATGGTGTAAAAAAATATTCCACAACACTGATAATGGGGAGCTACTGTATTAAAGAAGATTTGAGTCAATGAAAATATTATGAAGCAGCTGTGGTTATCCAGCCAAGAGTTGTTGCAGCATGTCTTGGGGTGGGGTGGGGGTGGGGCACTAGCATGAAGAAAAGTAATTAAATTCCAGAAATATTTTGAAATTAAATTTAGCAGAATTTTCAGGGTGAGGAGTCTGGTGTATTGGTAAGAAAGAGAGAGAAAAGATGTCAAAGATAAGTCCTGACTTTCTGAACACCAAGAGGGCCACATTTGATGGAAGAATAGAAATTGTTGAATTCAATCTCCGACATGTTTGGAGCACTCTTCTGCTTCTGTAATTAACAGCAACAAAAGCTTGAGAGCAATGAGAAAAGTCCGGGACAGCAAGATAGATAAATAAATATGACACATAGATTTGCTGGGATGTTATGTAAACTTAAAGTACAAAACTATAAAGAACGTGAAGTAGAGTGAAAAAAGATGGGATATGAATTTCAGTAATTCTAACCATGTAAGAAAACACACACAGAAAAGGTACTGAAAGAAAATACATGAACATTTTAACAATGATTTTGTGAGGATAGTAGTGAATGGAGTTTTTGAAGGTGAAATTTTCCATATTAAAATAGTAACCTTGGAAATTAAAATTTTTATCAAGTTTATTTCTTAAGTCATTGACTTATAATAATCTTAGTTTAAGTACTTGCTTTTGTAATCTGATATAAGAATAATTATTTGAAGGGTTTCTTTGTCAGCAACATATGACATTTATTTAAAACAACGTTTTCTCACAAAAAAAATTGTAAAAATAAAAATATCCAAATCAAAGCTAAAAACAAAACCCTTCTTTAATAGTTAAGCACAATTAAGTTGCTTGTATTGATGGATCAGTGCATATCTTCTACTGTATATTGTCCTGAGAGGTACCTGCCTTGGTGTTCATTCCATTTGGCTTTCGTGGTGACTACTGTGATCTTCGTTGGGCATCTTCATGACACATCTAAGTTATTCCTTGAAGTCCTAAAGAAGTGTTCATGCATGAATGAGCCCTGTGAGGATGTGTTTTTGAAAATTTATTTACCTAGATCAGACAAAGTGTCATTGTCCATGACAAACAAATACTGAAGCATCCAAGCATTCCCTATGGAAAATAAGCTTACATTCCTTCAGGCTCACTTCCCTTCTCCTCTCTTATTCTTTCTCCATCTGCACTATGTAGATATGACATCAACTCTGACCAACAATATTTTCATTCTGTAGGGTGAATGTGACTCATTTGTAAATAGTAACTGTTCTATTTATTCAGGAACCCACATTGGTAAGCTTATGGCTATTGTACCTTGGTTGGGAGTAAATCATTACAAGATAAGGTTTAGAGAGGGGTCAGAGGTTCTATGGGCTTTGAATACTGGCCCTACTGGAAACAAAACAGTAACTTGTTCATGCATATGATCTATTCTCTGTCTTTTAAAGATTTTTTTCTTTATTAAGAAATTTTCTACTCACTCCATATACCATCCACAGATCCACCCTCCTCCCTCCTCCCACCCCCCAGCCCTCTTTCCCAAGCCACCCCACATCCCCACATCCCCCAAATAGAGATCTCCAATGGGGAGTCAGCAGAGCCCAGCACACTGAGCCTAGACAGGTCCAAGCCCCTTCCCACTGCACCAAAGTTGTACAAAGTGTCACACCACAGGCACCGGATTCCCAGAAGCCTGCCCATAGACCAGGGACAGATCCCGATCCCCCTGCTTGGGTGCCCCCCAAACAGTTCGAGCCAAACAACTATCTTCTGTATCCAGAGGGCCTACTCCAGACCCATGGGGGCTCCACAGCCACCAGTCCACAGTTCATGGGTTTTCACTAGTGTGGTCCAGTCATCTCTGCACGCCCTCCCATAATGATCTCAATGTCCCTCTCCTGTGGAATCCCTCTTCTCTCTCATCAATTGGATTCCTGGAGTTCAGCCTTGTACCTGGCTATGGATCTCTGCATCTGCCTCCATCAGTCACTGGACAGAGACTCTATGATGACAGCTAGATTATTTGCTAGGCCAGTCACCAGAGTAGACCAGTCCAGGCACCCTCTGGACCACTGCCAGCAGACCAAGGTGGGGTCGTCCTTGTGGATTCTTGAGAGTCTCCCCAGCACCCTCCCTCTTCCTATTCCTATGATGTCTTCATCTATCATGGTATCTTCCTCCCTGCCCTCCTACTCTGTCCCTGTTCCAGCTTGACCCTCCCATTTCCCTATGTTCTCATCCCCCACTCCTCACCCTCTGCCACCCCCCCCACACACACACACCCAGTCCGCTCATGTAGATCTCATCCACTTCTCCTTTGCAGGGTCATCCATGTGTCCCTCCTAGAGTCTTTCCCTGTTAGCTAGCCTCTCTGGAGTTGTGGGTTGCAGTCTGGCCATCTTGAAGGGTTTTTTGTTGTTGTTGTTGTTGTTGTTGTTTTTTAAATGTGACCTTTTTGTTGTAAAGTTGAATGGAGTAAATTCTTAAAGTAAGCATTGGGCATCTTGTCCCTGTTATAGCTGAGTTAATCAACACACCCACACTTGTCACTGCCAGCTTTTTCACCTGTCACCTATAAGCAGTTCAGAGATACAAGCGTCTTCTTTTTCCTTTGCACACTGAGATTCTCATAAAATGTTCCTTTAGCCATATGAAGCTTATTTTGTGACTTGCAAATGTAAAGATTTTCACTTTTGATAGATAGTATTAAAGAACTAGCTATATTCTTTAAAGCTAACCCTGTTACATGAATCTTAAAAGGTGTTATTAATAAAAACCTGGAGACAGATAGTGGGGTGAAAGCTACAAGATCAGGGAAACAGAACAAGCCAGCCACTAGCTTACCTCTATGAAATCCTCAGCCTCAAGCGAGAGTTCTTGTTTCCTCATGCCTTATATACCTTTCTGTGTCCTGCCATATTGCTTCCTGAGATCTCAAGTGCTGTAATGAAAGGTTTGTGCCACCATTGCCTGGATCTGTTCCCATTGTGGCCTTGAACTCACAGAGATCGATGGATCTCTGTCTCCCTAATGATAGGATTAAAGGTGTTTGCCATGACTGCCTGACCTCTATGCCTAATTCTAGTGGCTGACTCTGTTCTCTGATCCCCAGACAAGCTTTATTTAGATACCCAATATATTACCACATAACCCAGTTACATCAACTGTACCTTGGTCAAGGATTTGTTCTAAGCTACTATGCTGAGAAAGTTTTTAAATAATTGAGCATATGATGTCTTTGTTATATCTTAAGAAATTGTTTAGTAAGTCAACTTCAATTATAATTGTTTATAATATACACCCATTTCAAGACAATCATTTTAATGACTTCTTCCAAATGTATACACTCACATAACCACCACAATCAAGATATGTCTATCACTCCAAAAAGTCTCCTGCTGTTCAAACAGTTCCCTGGCCCCAAGCACCTAAGGTCTTCCTTCTGCCTCCTAGCTCTGTCTCATTTGCTCTTAGAAAGCATATAAAAGTAATCCTATTCTGTGTACTCTTTTTTGATCTGGCTTTTTTCACAGCATATATTATAATTTATCTGTGCTGTTGCTTGTGTATCACTTTAATGTTGTTTCATGGCATTCCATTTATGAATGTGTTATCTGTCAGTTCAGTTCGCTAGTTAACAAACACATGCATCGTTTCCAAATTTTAGCCAAAATAGCTACTATAAACAATCTTTATTGATTTATTTCTGAACATGCATTTTCATCTCTCATAAAATTGCTAGGCCCTTTAATAAGTACTTGCTAGCTTTTTCAGATACACCCAAACTATTTTCCAAAGAATATATACTGTCTCCCATTGCCACTGGAAATTTAGGAACTTTTTATTTGTTCCACATCCTTGCAGTCATTTCTCTTTAAATTAGAACCATTCCCATGAGATATAATGACTCCTCAAAATGTTTCATTCGGCATCTTTTGATGCTTAATGTTGTGATTAAACATCTTTTAATATGTTTATTGGCCATCCATATGTGGATAGTTTGTGTTCTTGCTGAATTACAAGGAATTTTAGAACACTTGAGTCTGAGTACCAGTCCTCTGTCAGACATATATTTATTGCAGATATTGTCTGTCTGCAGTTTGTTTGTTTTAGTTTGTAATCCAGTTTTAGTTGTTATTCAGTTTTTTGTTTTATTCTGTGCTGAGGATCTCTCCTAAGTAGCCCAAACTTTCCTCCATCTTGGAATCCTGCTGCAGGCTCCTGAGTACTAAAATTTCGGATTATACAACCATGCCTGGAGCCTTTTAATATTATATTTTATGTATTTCCATTGTATATATGAGGGTATGTATGTGGGCAAGCCCTTATGGAGACGTCAGAGGACAATCTTCAGGAGTTAGCTCTCTTCTTCTATATGAGGTCCGGGTCCTTGGTAGCAAGTACCTTTACATGCTGAGCCATTTTTCCCAGCCCTGTATCAGTGTTTTCTGTTCAGTTTATACTTGTATGTCCTAAGAAACTTCTGCTTATATCAACATTACATTCTTATTTTTTATGGTAGTTGTATTGTTTCAAGCTTTTACATTTTAGTTGATTAGCCACTTACAATCATACCTGAGTAGTAGTATAAGGGGTTAGATAAAAGTTCTGTTGGTTCTTAATTGACTTTAGTATGAATTGAGACTAAAGGCTTTTTGTTTTTGTTTTAACATTTATTTATACTTATGGGGTGGGGGCCAGTACATATGACAGCTCCTGTGTGGAGGTCAGAGAACAACTTAACAGATGTCATTTCTCATCTTCTACCATGGCGTTCCCGTGCACTCAGACCTTCCAGCGTTTATCTGCTGAGCCGTGTCAGCAGCCCAAGATTGAGGTTTTATAGCCTTGTAACTTGCATGTGAATATTAAGTTAATCTAGAACCATTTTTTAAAAAGTTAATTATACACCTTTGTTGAGAAACAATTATTCTGTAGATTCATTGCTGAATATCAGATCTTCTCTGTGAATGTACGTTTCTAACGTTTTGCCAGTGACACATTGTCTTGATTAGTGATGGTGTACTAAGTCTTGAAATCACTTGTTTGGTTATTCACTGACCTTTGAATTTATGTTCAAATTTTAGAATTAGAAACCTACTGAGAATTACCACTGGGGTTGCATTAATTATATAAGTAGGTCAATTTAGAGATTTTACTCTTCCACCCATACACAGGATTTAGCTCTCTTCTGCCGACTCTCAGGATGTTTCCTGTTTTTTAATGTTGAGATAGTTCATGCACACATTTTGGTAAATATTTTTAAAGGTTTTATTTTTAGGTGATTAATATTAACCCTGTTTTGTTTGTTTGTTTGCTTTCTGTTTAGTTGGGGTTTTGTTTGTTTTTGGGTTTGGGGGGGCATTGCTTGGGTTTGGGGATTATTTTTGGTTTTGGTGTTTCACCCAAGCTGACGCAGAAGTCACTGTATAAGCCCAACCTCCCCTCAAGGTTGTGGCAATCCTCCTGTATCAGTATCCTGAGTACTAGCATTACATGGATGAAGCACCAGGCCTGGTTGGTAAATGGGATTTTAAGACCATCATTTTCTAAGGTTTGTTGCAAGTATATAGGAGAATAGTTAATTTGTAAATATTGACTTCCTACTTGACAGCCTTGACTTACTAGTTTTACTAGTTATTTGTCAGATTCCTTGATATTTCCTATGTAAGTGATAGTCTTCTAATAGAACAGAAAGATGTTATCAAGACAAACACACAGGAAGTAGGTCTCTTTTGGAGAGGTAGGACCATGGCAGGAGGAAGGGTAAGGTTTTAGCTCTGAGCTTTGACCTCTTGGCTTTCTCTTTTACATTGGTTCTGTGCTTCTTATTTAATAAGATGGTTGGTTACATCTACACACATCTTATTGTACTTTGATTATTCCAGTCTCAGAAGAAATGCATTTCATTTGCCATTAAGTATGATATTATCTATAGGTTTTTGTAGATCTCATTTATTGTGTTAGACATTTCATTTTATTCCCATTGCCTGCAACTTTTGCCTAATCTAATAATTGTGTAATCTTGTCTTTTAAATCTATTATTGTGGTACATGGATTCTTCTAATCAGATAAAACTCACTTAATCTTACTATATTTGTTTTTGTTATGGGTTTCCTTTTATAGTCTTTATGTAATGTGTTTGTGAGACTTGCTAGTCTGTGTCTTTCTTTCCATATCTTGATCTGATTTTAGTGATGGATTTACACTTGTATCAAGATGGATTTGGAAGTGTTTCTCTCCACCCTGTCATGTGTTTCTGGAACCACATGTTTGGATCAATATTTAAATGTACATAATAATATATATATCTTTTTAGCCTTTCTCTCATTTGGATATCCAAATAATAATGTCCAGTGAGTTTTTCTTCTCACTTTTTCGTGCACTTGTTAAATGTTAGAAACTGTTTTTACAAATATTGAATTTACTAGTAAAATTTCCTATGCCCGAAGTGAGTTTAGGTAGTTTTAAATATGAATTTAATATTGTTTCCTATTTTATCATATTTGATAACTTGACAACTTAAATGATTTTGTCCAATTTTTGGAATTGTAAAAATTTTACTCTAAAATTATTCAAAGTATTTCTTCTAATATTTTCAATATGAATAATTTCTTTAGTGGAATCCCCCTATGTCATTTCCAATTTAGACAATTTGTGGCCGATTACTTTTTGTTCTTTATTAGCCTAGTCAAAAGATTACCAGGTCCTTGACCTTATCATAAAATCAATTTTTGATGTACTGATTTTTCCCTCCAATATTGGTAAACAATTTTCCTCTGTTTCTATCCTTGAGGGGCCCATAATACTGGTCTTTTTGTGTTCTTAATGATGCTTTACCTGATCCTCCAAACTCCTCATAAGTTGTTTGATAATATATCAAATATAATTATTTAGGTTAAAATCTTTCCCAATTTCCCTTTTCACACATTTTTGATCCACAATTAACTAATTAGAAAGATATGCTTTGATTTCCCTGTTTCCAGTCTTTGTGGAATATATTGTCATTGAATTCTAGTTTATTTCACTGTGGCCTGAGGATATGAAGGAAGATATGCTGAAATCTTTCAAGACTTGGTTTCTGTGTTAGCATGTTGTGTGGTGATATTGTGTTCCCCAAAATACTGTGCACCCTAATAAACTTATCTGAGGTCAAAGAACAGAACAGCCACTAGATATAGAGGCCAGAAAATAGTGGCACACACGCCTTTAATCCTAGCATTCCAGAGGCAGATATCCATCTGGATCTCTGTGAGTTCAAAGCCACACTGGAAACAGCCAGGCTTGGTAGCAAGAGCCTTTAATCCCAGGAAGTGATGGCAGAAAACAGAAAAGTATTTAAGGAGTGAGGATGAGGAACTAAAGCCTGGTTAAGCTTTTAGACTTTTGAGCAACAGTTCAACTGAGATTCATTCTGGATGAGGACTCAGAGGCTTCCAGTCTGAGGAAACAAGATCAGCTGAGGAATTGGCAAGGTGAGGTGGCTGTGGCTTGTTCTGCTTCTCTGATCTTCCAGCATTCACCCCAATACCAGGGCCTGGGATTGTTTTTATTAATAAGACCTTTTAAGATTCATGCTATAATGTTGTCTGATCAATCTGAAGTTCACATCTTACCACCTCAGTCTGAAAAGGATATAATACTGCCAAACCTAATGGAAGTCAAGGGCATTCTTAGGTTAAAAGACCCCAACCCCTGAAATCCTGCACATTCCACGTGCAGTATCTTTCTTAGTGAAGCTCTGCTGTAGTTGCTGCTAACTTTGTGTCACTTTGCAATGACTTCTGGTATCTGTTTTGTTAGTGGCACATTATCCACGGTTCACAGTTAGAGCTGCAGGTTGTTTTGCATACTGCGTTCTTGGTAACACTGCTACAAGTTCAAACTTCAGGAAAACACTGCTGTTTTCAGTAATATAATTTTTAAGGATATTAGCAACAACTTTCCAATGTAGAAATTAAGTTAACATTTGGAAATTAATAATGACTACTCTTGATTTACACAATAAATAGTTACTTATATTTCTTGTCCTTCTGTGCTCTAGTAGTTAATGGAAGAAAAACTGAATTGTAAATGTGGCCATGTGTCAGGAGAATAAAGATTGGCTGAAGTTACATTCATTTTGTAGGGAAATCACAAAAGTATTACACATTTTGGCTTAAAAATAAATAAATAAATGAAGCCAGGCAGCGGTGGCACACGCCTTTAATCCCAGCACTCAGGAGGCAGAGCCAGACGGATCTCTGTGAGTTTGAGGCCAGCCTGGTCTACAAAGTGAGATCCAGGACAGGCACCCAAAAAAAAAGAATAAATCTCCAAAATCTTCATTTAATTGTTATAAGTCAGAAAGAAGGAAGGATAAAGGGATATTAAAAGTGAAAGGATCTGTTAGTGGGAAAGTAGTCAGTACCAATTTATAAACTATCAAATTAGTCCTTTAAATTATTGTTAAATTCTGTGTTCAGAACCAGAATGTGGGCTTAATGTTTACTGATTAAAATAAACTTTAATCATCAGGATATATACATTAAGTACTTAATTATTTTGCTCTGAAAGAAATGTGTGTCTACAGGATGTGTTGGGTGATGCTGGCTTTTTCAGAAATATGATGACTGGGCCAGCAAGAGGTCTCTTACCTGGAAACCTGAAAACCTGAGTTCAATCCCCTTGCCCCCATGATAAAGAGAACAGGCTCCTCAAATTGCCTCCTGACCTCCACATGCATGCCGAGGCACACATACATAAATGCACTTGAACACAAAATAACTAAATAAAACATAATTTAAAAAATTAGGGAAGTGCAGTGCCGGGGAAATTGAACCATCAAAGGATAGTTGCATCATGTGATAATCATACATCGGACTGGCAAAATAGTTTAGCAGGTAAAGGCAGTTAATGTGAGATTCTGGCAAACAGAGTTCAATTCCAGATCCCATGTAAAAGTGGAAGGAAAGGACTGAGCCACAAAGCTATCCTCTCTCCTACACACACTTCATGGCATGTTTGCCCCAAATACACATAATGCACACACACGTACACAAAGTAACTATATGTGTGTGTGTGTGCATATGTATTTATCTGACCTTAGGTTCATGGGACAGCTAGGCAGGTAAAGGTTCTTGTCATCAATCTTGACAACCTGGATCCAATCCCTGAGACCACCATGATAGAAGAGAACCAGTTCCTATAGGTTGTCCTCTGACCTCCAGCTGTATTCTGTGTCATGTACACCTACACACACATATAAATATTATAAATTTTTAAATCTGATTGAAACCGAGCAAGGGGAGTTATAGGAGGGGAGGAGAAGTGATGCAATTATATTATAATCTAAAACAATAAATAATTTAAAACAATTTAAATCTGAACTCTTAAGCATACATAAACCTCTAAAGTTTTTGGTTTTCAGAGTGGTATAGTGGTTGGAGAATGATCTTTGGAGTAAGGAAATCTGTATTATGAAATCTGTGTTTTGATTCCTTTAGTCTCACTGTTCATTTGGAAAACATAATCTATTCCCTCACATCACGTACTTGTTTTAAAGAGGAAAAAATGTAAAAAATATGTATAATTATACAGGATTCTAATGTATTTTTTTTTTTTTTTGCAGAAGAAGATAAATACAATACTTATTCACCTTTGCTCTTCAAGTATTTCCTGGCAGAAGGAATCGTCAATGGGCATACTCTGTTGGTTGCATCTGCCAAAGAAAAGCCTGCTGACATTTTACAGGTATAGAATATAGTAATTCAACATACATTTTGAATGCTTCATGAAAAGGAATTATATACAAGCAAGGCATGTACTACAAATTATATTTATATACATTAACGAGAGCTTTTGTTTTTCTGAGTCAGAGCCTCACTCTAGATTATGGCTGACTTCAAACTAACAGCAGCCCTGCCTCAGTGTCTGGAATTCTGGGTTTACAGTCCTGCATCACCATGCCTGACTCTTTTTCTCATGGTTTGGTTTTAGTCTTACTATGTAACCCAAGTTAGCTTTGAACTTAGAATTTGCTCTCTCACCAAGTTGAGTGCTGGGATTGCAGACACTCATTACCACTTCAGGCCATATGTCAGGGTAGGAGGTGGGTTGTTGTTGTTTTGTCTAAATGAAAACAATCATTTGTAAGCAGAGTTTTGTTTTAAATTAGTGTTATTAGAGAGTTTTCTTTTAAACAGAAGTAAAAGAAAATTAATAAACTATTTAAAACTGAATACAAATTATTGGACCAGACATTAATCATGTTTAATAGCAAAACAACAACAACAAAAACTCAGTTTATATTGCTCACTGAAAACAGAAGGAACATACTCTCTTCTTTTACTTCTAATTGACTTTCTCAGTTGGACAAAAGTCATCTTTTTTTCATCCTAACTGCTACTATGCTTAGGCAGATTTTCCAGAGCCAACCCTTACTTTCCTGCTTCTACAATATGAACTAACTTGTAAGAATTCTGCAAAACAATGTCACCATATTGATTTTCACTTCTTAAATAAAAGTATAAAAAATAAGTACAATGTGGTAAAACAAATAAATAAAAATGATATTTTTGTATTCTGTTGTTTTTACTACTTTATGTTTTTCATTTGTTTGGGTTTTTTGTTTGTTTTGTTTTTGTTTTTCAAGACAGGGTTTCTCTGTGTGGCTTTATGCCTTTCCTGGAACTCATCCTGTAGCCCAGGCTGGCCTCGAACTCACAAAGATCTGCCTGCCTCTGCCTCCCGGGTGCTGGAATTAAAGGTGTGCTCCACTATTGCCCAGCTTGTTCATTTGTTTGGTTTTTAGTTTTCTGAGACAGGGTCTTTCTGTTATGTAGTTTTGGCTGTTCTGGAACTCACTATGTAGACCAGGTTGGCCTCAAACCTGAGATCAAACTCACAGAGATCCACCTTTTAAGTATAATCATATCTTTAGATTAGTACTTTTGATTGTTTTAAATAGTATGTATGTTTAACTTTGTGCTACATAAATACAATTATTTAGTAATTCATTTAAAACTTAATTTGTGTGCTTATATTTTATACAACTCTATTACACTTAATTGAATATAGACTACTGCACTCAGTTATATTTCCTAAATTTCCAGTCATCTCATTTTATATTTCTTATCTTTGATATGGAAAGGAAGCAAAATTTGATTTTAAACAAATAGCTTTCTCTTTCTATGAAAAATGCAAATGTTGTTTTAATATATGAGATTTAATATGGTCCACTTAGTATTTATATGTCTTTAAAATATAATGTATTATAAAAGTATGAGTACTAAACATTTAAATTATTCATATACTCATAATACAAATACAGAAATATTTTAGCATCTTCCTGAGAAGAATAAACAAAATATTTTGTAGTATAAATTGATATGTTGAATACTGATACAAGTCAATAGGTTTTTCTAAGTAATATTTTCTTAGAATTTCAGATGTCCAACACAATTATCATTATACTTAAAATTTCATTTTTATCAAAAGGTTCTAATAAAGAATGACCAAAATCAAGGTATTAACCATGTTTAAAAACACAGAACAAGAAAAATTATGTTGTAATTGTTTAGTTTTAATTTCTCAGACCTATAACCAGAGCAAATATTTCTGGACAAAGAAGAGAGGAAAGACAATTTTATATACCATAATTATTTTAAAACTATATAACTGAAAGAAAAGAGATAAGCCTCATCAGCTGCCTAAGGTATATTATATAACCACCCAGCAATTTATCCATCATCCTTTGAGAACATATTCATGCCTATTGTAGTCAGAGCTCCTTCAAGAAACTGGCATTAAGATGCAGCTTTGAGAAATTATACCCTTAGAAAGTCCTATAGAACAGTACATGTGGAGTTGTTCAATCTTTAAAAAGCACACACTATAAGTATTGTTGTTAACTTTTTTATCTACAAGAATTTTCTTGGTAATCTCAAATGGAATAGATGAGTACTGCTCAAGAAAATATACTTTCTATGGAATGTTGTATAAAATAATAAAAATTTAATTTTTATATAAAGATACTTAAATATTTAGCAGTAGGTTTTTTTATGTAATAAAAATAATATGTGCACACATAACTCACTTTAAAATTTGAAGATACTAATATTTTATATTACATTCCTTTTATGCATTTAATGTCATTTGTTAATATATATGTGGAATTCAAGAAAATTTTCAGAAGTAAATGCTGTTACATTTTATAGCAAGGGCCAAACTTTGCATACTTGCTTGTGCAGGCATGCAAATAAGTAATGTTTATGCAAAATAAAGTATCTAATATCTGGAGGAAAGGGTGAAACCTTTACGTTGTTGCATTAAATTTTGGACTGATTTTTTATATGCAGTATTTCCTATCTCCAACATCAGCCAGGATGCTTCAGACAAGATTGGATGTTTTTAAATATGTAATCAGGATAGATAGACAGCTACTAGCAGGACAAATATACGACTGCTGGCTGGAGCATCCTAATGTGATGTTTTCTAAAGACTGGTAGCATCCTGTATATTTAACATCATATCAGCACTAAACTCATGGTTCAATTTTAAAATTTAGGTCAAGTTTTTCATATTTAATCTTTCAAAATTCAAAAGGAATAGCATTACTATGACTTATCACAGAATAAGTAACAATTTATTTAAAATAAGCCATATTTGATAAATGAACATAGCAACACAATGTTTAATAATGAAAGAATACAATAAAATATTAAAATTTTTATAATTCTTATGAACTGAAGATTAACAAGTAAAAACTTGACTATCTTAATAAATTGAAAATATCCTATATACTACAACTGTTACCCAAAACTTGAACTCGTTTATTTAAGTCTGGCTCATTTTATCATAAATTTACTTTATTTGATTCTCTGGTTTAAATTGAAATGAAAGATATGATGAGTTATTAAGAATTAATTAGAGTAATATTTTTGCCAAACAGTGTAGCATTTGAATTAATATAGTTTTCTTTTCCTTCTAACAGTTTGATGTCGGGATGTTTAAAGTTTCTATTTCCCATCCATTTGTTTCTTGACTCAGAAGACAGTAGGAAAGTGACCATAGAGGGCCAGTGCTTGATTCCATTACACTGCAGCTCTGAGTGGGAGGAATACAAAATACCTCAGACCCAAGCTTCGTTACTCTGCCAGAAAATGGCAAAAAGAAGTTTGTTTTTTTTTTTAAAAGAGCCAATTATACCCTTCATCATTTTTGTCTTATCTGAAAGTTTTATTACAGTAATTCAGAATGAAAGCAAAATAATTATATTACAAATACTTTAAAATTATATGAGGCCTTTGCATCATTTAACTTTCTAAATCATATGCTCAATATCTTATTAATACTATTTCCCCATGCATTTTTACATCTTCTAAATTATACTCTTTATTGTATTTGCCTAAAACTATCATGCCTATATATTTTGTCTATATCAGCTTTACAGATACTAAGTATTGCTTTGCAGGCAGAGCTCAAAATCATCTTTCCTCTACATCTGGGTCAGCATTTTATTTCTTCCCAAATCATCAGCCATCTACACACTTTTTAGTGCTTAGTACTCTGATGTGCCTGTTGAGCTCTAATTGTGTTGTTTGACCCCCAGGGTGACTCTGCCCCAGCCCCTGGCTGCTGTGAGAGCTTATTTAGAATTCGAGGCCTCCCTTGGCAGCCGCACTTGGAGCGTCTATAGCAATCTGAAGACTAAGAAAATGACATGCAAGAGAGCCGTGCTGCTGCCAGTGACCTACATTTGTGGCCAGCTTTTAAAGATGGCATGGGACTGGCTTTCCAGTAAGGAAGGGGAAGGGAAAGATGAGAGCAGAACTGTGAAGGAGAAGTAGTCTGCACTCCTGGCTCCTGACTCCTGGGAAACGCTGCTGCTGTGAGAGGAATGTGTGTCTGACACTGATGTTTTCACCTGGACACAGAACTTTGACAGCAGCAGGGTTAGTTGGCTGTGAGGTTTATCATCCAGAGGGTGAAATTTACTTAGAATATAGTAGATTTATTTCTTAGCCAGCTAGGAGATCTGCAAGTCATTTAGGCTTTTAAGACGGGGAGGTACCATATTCCAGAAATCTAAGTTGAACATGAACAATCTGCAGTATTGCTTTCTAAAACCTAAAGCACTCATTCCAGCCCTAAATTTACATTCAAATTTTTATTTTATTTTTGAGACAAGAACTCCTATATCTCAGGCTGCCCTCCATCTTGTTATGTCCCTGAGAAGGATTCTGCCTTTTATCTCCTGTTCCACCTCAAAGCACTGGGATTACAGGCATGTACCTCCACACCTACTCTTATTGTGGTACTGGAGAGAGAACCCAGCCAGGGCTTCATGCTTGTTCAGCAGGCACCCCGCCAACCGAGCTACATCCCAGACTGTTAATAATTTATTTTGAACCCATAAACCAGAATAGTTGTGACTCCTTAGATGTTATGCACACACAAAATATAAATCAGTTATTGGAATGGTTATATAGCAGTTTATCATTCTTGAAAAGAAGCCATGTGTTGTCTAAATTAGGAATATTTAATATAATTCTTTTTTTTTCCCAGAAAAAAATGGGTATTCAGTTTTCGTGGATATTGAGAACACTTAGTAACTTGGGTTCTGAAACTAGAGCCACTTAAAGTAAAATATAATACTCTTTGTCCCACTTATTTGAAACCATAAAATATGCCATGAAAGGAGAAAGTAGCACACCACCTATGGTCATAGATTGAATACAAGAGCTATGAAGATTTGTGATGTCCAAAGATGAACTTTATGGTGAGCACACTCAAAGAAGAGAGGATGGTTTTCAGCCAGGGTTGAAGTGTTTCAGTGGCCAGGCTTCTGTCATTGTAAGCAAAGAGCTGCAGAAAGTGGCCTTACTTTACCACATCTGTCTTTTCAAGTTATGGTATGTTGATGAAATTGGGGGCCTTTATAATGTGATATTTACTCCATAGTTTATCTAATAATCTCTGCTAGATTAAAAGTAGACTGAAAGTCGTGATTTTGTTCTTCTTCACGGTGGAATAGACTTCCTTTGTGTTTTTGAACCACATTTTCTTTCTTTATTCATCTGTTGATAGACAGCTAGGCTGGTTCCATATCTTGTCTATTGTGGAGAGTACAACAATAAACGTGAATGTGCAACTATCTGTTCTGACTAGATTTCTTTTGCTGTGTGCCCAGAAGTGGTATTGCTAGTCTCAATGTTACAATTGCTGTGATGAAATACTGTGACCAAAAGCAAGTTGGGGAGGAAAGGGTTTATTTGCTTCCACTTTCATATCATTACTTATCATCAAAGAAAGTCAGAACAAGGTCTCTAACAAGACAGGACCCTAGAGGCAGGAGCTGATGCAGAGGCCATGGAGGTGTGCTTCTTACTATCTTGCACCCTGTTGTAGTTTGAATGTAATTGACCCCCATAAGCTCATAGGGAGTAGCATTATTAGGAGGTGTGACTTTGTTGGAGTAGGAATGGCCTTGTTGGAGGAAGTGTGTCACTGTAGGAATGGGCTTTGAAGTCTTTGCTCAAGCTCCACTCAGTGTGTTACTCAGACCACTTTCTGTTGCCTATGAGTCAAGATACAGGACTCTCAGCTCCATCTCCAGCAACATGCCTGCCTGCATGCCACCATGTCACACCATGATGATAATGGATTAAATTAATTTTTTTCCCTTATTAGAGTTGCCCGTGGTCATGGTGTCTCTTCATAGCCATAGAAACCCTAAGAGACACCCCATGGTTTACTCAAACTGTGTCCTTATGGAACCCAGGATTCCCAGGTTTCCCTACCCACAATAGACTGGCCCCTCCCAAATCAGTCACTAAGAAAATACCCTATATGCTTGCCTACAGCCCTATTTTATAGAGGCATTTTCTCAATTGAGGTTCCCACCTCTGATGACTTTAGCTTGAATCAAGTTGAGATAAAACTAGCCAGCGTAGCTGGGAAGTGGTAGTGCTAACTTTAGCTTTTGAGAAGCTGCCATGTTGATTTCCAGTTTGTTGTCATTTGTTTTCTTAGTGATAACCATTCTGACTGGGGTGAGATGGACCCTCCGAGAAGTTATAGTTCCTGGTAATTGTAGATATTGAATACTTTTTCAAGTATTTATTAGCCATTTGTGTGTCTTCCTTTGAGAACATAAGCCCATTCATGGATTGGATGATTTGAAGTGGTTTGGTATTTAATGTTTAGAGTCCTTTATAGATTCTCTGTTAATTTTCTCTCAGGTTTGTAGTTGGAAAAGATTTTTATTATGAAGGTTATTTTTTCTCCTCTGGTAAAGGTTTTCTTTGCTAATCAAGATTTTTCTGGGGCTGCAGCAATGGCTAAGAAGTTGAGAGAATTTGCTGCTCTTCAAGAATTCCCACATTCTGTTCTGGGAACACAAGTTGAGCAGCTCACAACCTCCTGTAACTGTAGCTCCAGGGACTCGGACACCCTCTTCTGACCTCCACAGGCATCCGCATACACATGCCATACACACAGAGTAATACACATATACACATAAGTAACAATAAAATACATCTTTAAAAATGTTTTTCTAATGATTAATCATGCTGTTTATTTCTATAGATACAAATGTATGTATACATATTTGTATATGTACAATATATACATAATATACACAAACATACACATATGTTTTAACAGCAGCAATCATCTATTTAGTAGTTCTGTTTACCTTAATATTGATACTTTCAGAGTCACACTTAGTATGATCCTGTTGATTCTGAGTTACTTTTGTGTGTCGTATACACAGATCTAGAGTAAACATTGAACTTCACTTTGTAGGAATCTGACAAAGGAAATTTTCTAATATTTGTGGTTAGAAATATTAACAGATAATAGACAATCCATGGTTGTCTTCACGTAATTCCTTATTGTAAGCTTTCTTTCTAAGACATTTAATAGAAGCCATTGTAAAGCAATACATAATCCAAATTTTCATTTTGAAATTTTGTATGTTTATTTCTTTTATTTGTGTGTATTCGTGTGCCTTGGTATACAGAGGACATCTTGTGGGAGTCAATTGTCTCCTTCCACCATGTGAGTCCCAGGGATGGAACTCATGTCATTAGCCTTGGCAACAGGTAACTTTACCTGCTGAGCCATCTTGCTAACCCCAGGTTTTATATTTTGATGTAGAAAATTAATAAATTTTGTATTCAGTATCTGTAAGAAAAAAATTATGATAATAATATGGCTAAGAGTCTCTCTAAATAGACAGTTTTGAATTTTATGTATATATAGGAAAATATGAAAGCTAATAGTAGATGTGCAAATAGTAGTAACTTTGTGTCTTCTGCCCTGGTAATGATCGTGGAATACATCCACAGTGATGAGTGTAGCATCATCCCCATTTCAGCAAGCATCATCTGAAGAAAAAGGACTTCGAGTTATCAAAATACATTGAAAGAAGGACACATAAACATACCATCATACTATTTCCCAACTCCAGGGAGAACTTAAGATCATACATATACTATGGCATTTTCTGCTAAATTCTTATATGAAATAGCTTTCTCAACATTGACAATCATACAATCAAACTATCGATCAACTCTAATGTTGAAAATCCTCTTTGTCAAGCAGTATCAGCTATTTGGAAGAGATTTAACTCATTGTGTAACAACACATCCATCTCATTAGCATGCAAATTCACTTTCCCCTTTATTAACTGGTAAAATATACATGCCAAATAATTGTTTTGAATTAAGTTTCTTTATCTTTATTACCAGTAAATATTTAATCTGTATAACCTATTTCATATGCCTGTAAACCCAGCATCATATAAAAATTTCTTTAAAGGATTTGTGAATGGGAAAACTTCAAGAAACAGTATAGTGTAATGGTTAAGAAATGTACCATAACTGTCATGGGGTTGTAGTAATAAAACTGTCTTTTGCCCACTCATGAATAGTAATAAATACGTAGTGTGACATAAAAAATATTTAAAGGAAATTTAACCATAAAGCAAGACTTCTCAAACTCAAATGTTTATTATTTTGTAACCTTGTACAAGTTAATTAGCCTTTGTGTTCCAATCTTCATATGTAAAATGAACTGAATCATCGTGCTTGTTAAGATTTGAAATATTAATTATTTAGAGTACTCATACTAGCATTTTGTAACATGTTAACTACTGAGTTTTTTTTTTTTTTTTTTGGTTTTTCGAGACAGGGTTTCTCTGTGTAGCTTTGCGCCTTTCCTGGAACTCACTTGGTAGCCTAGGCTAGCCTTGAACTCACAGAGATCCGCCTGGCTCTGCCTCCCGAGTGCTGGGATTAAAGGCGTGCGCCACCACCGCCCGGCCGAGTTTTTTTTTTTTTTTTTTTTTTTTTTAATCCTGTTCTTACTGTTCATTATTTCGTTTTTGGTTATTTAAAGCAATTTGATCGTGTTTATCTTCCAGCTCTGGTCAGTGTGTGTGTGTGTGTGTGTGTGTGTGTGTGTGTGTGTGTGTGTGTGTGTGTGTGTGTGTGTGTAATCTTCTATTAGCCTCTATAAATGATGGTTTTTTTTTTTCTGGGTTTTTTCATTGGATTATTATGCCCCTATTTCTACATACTGTTATATAACTTTTTGCACTTTCTAAAGTTTTTCATTTTCCCCTGGCACCATTTCCATTTCTTGCTCAATTATCTTGGTATTTGAATTCTATGTCAGATGCTTTTCTCAAGTATCTGATGATTTCTCTCTGTTTGTATTCAATGGTAAAGGACTGAAAAACTAACTGGAGGGACTTTGTGTCTGAGCATATAACCTGTGAACTAGTTCATTTATGGCTCATAAGCTCATCCATCTTTAACAATCTTCCAGTCTCCTGACGTCTTGCCTGTTCTGTTTAAGAATGACTTCTGTTGTTCCGACAGCCTAGCAGTCATGTGTGTGTATGTGTGTGTGTACACATGTGTATGTATGTGTGTGGCGTGTGTGTATGTGTGATGTGTATGTGCACACATGCATGCATATGTGTAATGTGTGTGTATGTGTGTGTGGTGTGGTTTTGGATGTGTTGGAGTGGAACTTGGCTCACTCTTCCTTTGGAGATCTTCAATAAACCATCATCTTATCACATCTCTTTCTCTGCTCCTACTTCAGAGTTTGTCTGTTTTGCCCTCCATTTCTGAGGCAGAAGAGGGAGGAGTAGCATCCTGTCTCTGGGAGAACATATAGGAGAATCCAGGGTCTCGCAAGTTGCTTTTAAAGACTTTTAGCAATCCTTGTGTTTTCATACAAATGATGCTCCTAGCTTTCTGAAATTACTGGTTTCTTTTGTCATTAAGCCAGTTGTTAAGATTAAGGAAAGCCAAGTGGTAGAAACTAGACTATTTTGTTATTTTTTTCTTTCTTCTGTATAATCTCATAGAGAGGATCACTTAAGACACAGAAGCATAGTGTAAAGAATTATGCTTGTTGTGGCATTTTCACATTGGAAACAGCTGAAAGGTCCACAAGACAGAAGTGGTGAACTGAATTTTGATTAAGCAATGCAGTGTAATATTTTAAAGCCATTGAAAATCATGTGCTTAATAAATAATATGGAAAGATCATAAGTTAGCATATAGCTTAGTATACATACTGGTCAATATGTATTTTGTAATGTGTATGAGTATGTGTGCAGACACACATGCATATATATAGAAGAAGCTGGGAGAGGAATGCTCAAGTATGTTCAAATTACTTATCCTTGGGTAGTAAATAAATGACTGGCTGTTCTGTTTGTCATGTTTCTATTCATAAACACAAAAAAATTCTTGTAATCCAGTGAATTCATTTCCTCTGTAGTAAAATGGGTACCCTCAGCCACTTGAGTAGCCTCCAGAGATAAAAAACTGTGAGAGCCAGGGCCACAGTACACTTCTTCTGAAGTCACCGCAACTGCACAAAGCCTGAGCCATTGCCAAAATTCTAGTCACCACAGCTTGTGTGTTCAGGAGTTAAGGGTCTTGTGTAACAAGGAAAGTGAGTATCACCATCTGCCCAAGGACTCATATCTCTAAAATGTGTGTGGCAACAAAACATGCAGTCATGGACTTCATGTCTTCAGCTACATAAGAGATAATATCAGCTCTTGGCTTTTGTTTAGGACATTTGTCCAGATTCCAGTGAATTGAGTTGTGTTTATTTTGACTCTGATTATGATATCTTCTCAGAATGCATCTGGGGTAAGAGTCTATCTAGTCCTGTAGCTAGGCATCATATCATTGCTTTCAAAACAATAAATACATTATTTATTGATTTAAGTCAATGTCATGTGAAACTGTACCTGATTTCTTATTAAGACCAAAAACGTTTGCCACAATTGTTTCAAATACTCAAATATGTCACTTTTCAAATAAAAAATAATAAATAAAATCTTTTGAATATTCATAGTAATATAACAATCAAAGGTAGAAATAATCCAGTAAATGGTGGGTAAACAAAATTTAGTATATACATACAATGTAATATTTGCTAATGAAAAATAATGAATTCATGATGTATATTACAACATGGATAAACATGTTAAGTGAAAGAAACCAGACGTAAAATTTTGTATCACTATATAAAATGTCCAAGAGAGCCAAATTCATAGAAACAAAGATTAGTAGCTGATATTGGCTGTAGAAGATGCATTGGATATCTTTACAGAATGGTAAAAATATCGTGAAGGTGGATAGTGGTTATGATAGTTAATCTCTATTGTTAACTTGGTTGCAGTGAGACACCTGGGAGATTTGTACAGCACAGTACTGAGTATGGCAGTAAGGACATTTCCAGAGATGATTTGATCGTGAAGGCTCTGACCTAATCAATGGGTTAATCCATTGTAAGATTCAGAATTTGAATAGGCCAGTGAGATATGGTGGAATTGTGGAAGGTGGAACTAATTAGAGGAACTTGTTCATTGTGGACTTGCCTTTGACAGATATATCTTAGCTTTGTATCCTTTTATACCTGTCTGCATCCTGCATCCTACATCCTGATATCATGAGATGGGAAGTTCTACTCCTCCATACTACACTTTTTTGCCTAGCAACAGGCCTGGAAACAATGCAGCCAGATGACTATGGACTGTATCTCTGAACCAAAATAGATCCTTCCTCATTTTATCTTGGTCATTTAGGTATTTCATCAGAGTAACAGAAAGCTTATTCGATGGTGAGAACTGCACAACTCTGAAATATTAAAAACCAATAGACTTCAAAGTATTGATTTTACCTTAATTGTAAACCATATAAGCTGGGCCTTATGGTTGTATGGTACATATCTGTAGTCCCAGCTGTCTTGAGGCAGAGAAGGGAGGATCTTAAGTTTGAGGCCAGCCTGAACTGTGTTGTATAAAATGTGACCCTGTCCTCCCTACCCCTAGAGGGAAAAAAATAGTATTTGATCTTGAAAAATAAAAATTGCGATTTAGATAAACTTAAAATATAATTATAGTTGCTATTGTAAATTCCCACATCATTTGTTGTTCTGGCTAATAAAAAATAAAAACAAAAATCATGACATACTTTTCTTACAAAATGCTGTTTTTAATTATAACACGTGACAAAAATAATTTTAAAGTTTCTTTCATAGCTACTCACTAGGTCACCTTACAAAATAATAAATTGGTATTCAGTATCTATATTTAATAAAAGATTTTAAATTCTGTTTTTATTGTTTAAAAAGTAAATTAAGTTTGTAGGTACAAAAACTAGCAATTTGATATTGGGAAAATAAATGTCTTTATTCTCCACTGTTACTTCATTCATTATTCTAGTGAATAAGTTTTTGAATTCTAGAAGTACAAATGAGTAGACAGATTATACAATGATGTATTTTATTTCATGGCAAACACAACAGTAACTACATATAGTACATAAGTGCTGATTCCATACTTTGCTTAAGTATATATTTTTATTAGTATATACTTTACTTGCTAAAATAGAATTGATTTTTGTGAATATAGAAATTCAGATGTATTTGAATAATAGTTCATTAAAAAACATTAAACTTCATATCTGATATTATACCACTCTTCTGTTTTATAATTGTCTATATTAAGGCCTGGGGATATAGCTCAATTGGCAGAAGACTTTCCAGCATGCATAAATCCCTGAGTTCAATCCTCTGCCCCACATAAACTGGACATGATGGTGCACCTTAGTCATCCTAGCACTTGACAGATTAAAGCAGGGAAGGAGAGGTTCATAGTCATCCTTAAGTATGCCCTGAACTACACAGGACACTTGTCAGAAATGGAAGGAAGAAAGGATGAAGGGAAGGAAGGAAAGGAGAGATGGGGTGAGGGAAGGAGGGAGAGAGGAAAGGAAGGGAGGGAGCAAGGGAGGGAGGAAGGAAGGAAATCTTTTCTCATTCTGTTTGTGTTTAAATCAATAACAAGGCACCCATGTTTGTTTAATGCATTGGAAAACTCTAGCATTGCTGTCATTATGGTTCAAGAAATTACCATATTTAACACTGATGCCATATAATGTATTACTCTGTTTTCTTAGGAACTCCCTGCACCACAACTTGATGATAATGGTAAAAAAGAACTTGATGATGCACATAATCCTCAAACACCAGATGCAGATGTTAACATGAAAATAGCCTGGCGATACCAGTTTCTACCCAAGATGCAGGCAAGTCAACATACAAACTATCTCTAAAATTTGCAAATGCATTTCATTTCACTGTGTAGAATCTCTGGTTTGCCCTACTAGGAATTAGGTCTTGCGGCTTTGACCCAATTTTCCCCTTTGAAATGGGAATATTATTCTGTACCATTGTATATTAGAAGTATAAGAGATAAAACTTGTTTTCTTTCATGTGGGTCTGTTCATAGAGGCCAATGTTACGTGTCTTCCATCTCTCTCCACCTTACTTATGGCTGTTAACAACTGTTTATAGAACCAATTTTACATGAAGGTTTTTCCTCTTGTGAGCATTAATTACTGTAACAGGTGTTGAGGCATCTAATGGCTTTCAGAGTTTTTCTTCATCATGAATTGGTCCATGTAAAAGAAAGATAGCATATAGGCTTGAAGCCAAAGAAATCAATCGTTCTAAGTTGATGGTATCATTTGGGAATTTTTAGAAAATGTTTTAATTATGTGATGTGTGTGTGTTTGTGTGGGTATGTGATCATGTGAACTGGTTCCTGAAAATGTTAGACCATTGGATCTTGGAGATGAATGACAAGAAGTTGTCAAAAATCAGACCTTGGTCCTGGGAATGAACATTTCTTAACTGCCCAGTCATATCTCTAGTGCTGTAAATTTTTTAAAGTCTATTTATATCATTTTGAAATGTGGAAATGAGGACAAACTCATACAAGAGAAAAACCCTATTCATTTAAACAATTTGGTAAAGACTTTGGACATCACAGTTGTCTTCAGCTTCAAGAAAAAGAAATCATGTTTCACTTATTTTTCATCACACACTTGAAGGAAGTAAATCACTTACCAGGTTCACTTAGGACTAATGGTGGAGATCACTGCATTGTGATTCCTATCTTGAAACTTTTGAGGTAGATACTAAAGTGTGTTATATGTGTGACAAATACATTTAGTGATGTTTCTTTTGTTGCCTTTATATTTCTCCTATGCCTTTTGTTCATTTTCTATTGTACTTTTCTTAGTGATAGGTATTTTTCTGCTGTAATGCAGAGAATGGTATACCCATCATCTAAGTGGTCCACTATTTACTTAAATATCAGGCAGTGTGTGATCATACTTTTCAAGTTAGGTTGTCTGTGAAATGGTGGTGGGTTTTTGTTGCTGGCTTTGTTTTTCATATTTTCACAAATTCCCTTGAGATATATGCTTGTAATTCCATTTGGCTTGGATGTCAGTAATGATTCAGGGATATATTTGAACTCATGATCCTCATGTGTACAAGTCCAAAGGTAGATGATATACTCCCATCATGTATGCTTTTTTCAACAAAATTTAACAATGTTAATGTTTAAATGCTTAATGGAAGAGAATATAAGAAACATTAAATACCTCATTGTGTATTCAAAAAAATAAATAAATATGGCTGTCCCATTCCATAGGCTGAGGTCCCAGACTTTATAAAAAAAGAAAGTACATAGAACATGAGCATTCTTCTCTCTGCTTTCTGACTATGGAAACAGTGTCACTTGCTTCATATTCTCCTGCTGCCATACCTTCTCCACCATGTCAGACTGTTCAAGGGAACTCTGAGCTCTAACAAACTCATTTCTTGTCAGATAAGCTGGTCATAGCAGTGAGAAAAGTAATCCAGTACTTCATATTTCATATATCACAGTATTTTAGAATTAACTGTTCGGATACCATCTCCATCAGAGGAGACTTCTTTGTGAAGATAGAGAATTTAATTTATTTTCTCCTGTATGTCCACCACCTATCCTAATACCTACATAGTGAATAATAATAAATGTAGGTATTAATAGTTAATAATTTAAATGTATTCATTCAGTCACAAATATCAAGTAGTCGCCCATCAGCTGTGTACAAAACATGCACACTAAATAATAGCAAGCTCACCTTTTACACATATAATTCATTTGAATAACATGATTTAAAACTTTGATTTAGACAACTGAACGAACTACAAATTAGAGAATATTTGTACTCATATGTAAAATAGGGACTGATGTTCCTTGTAAATGTTGATCCTATAGAATGAACAAGGACAACCCAGTTTTTACAAGTCAGCAAAGATAGGAAGAAAATTTTTGTGACTCTTAAACTTATTAAACGGGTGTCTTGTTTCAGTTACAACAAGAGAAATGTAGTTTAAAACTATAGTGATGCCATGTCAGTGTTCAATAACCAGCGCCATGGTGTTCTAAAGTGTTTGTCAAGATACTTTATTAGCAGTAGAGGGAAAATCATACGCTCATTCTTGCTGATAAGAGTACAAGTGGTAGAAGAGTGCAGGATGGCTCAGCAGGTCAGAGCACTTGCTGCACTGTTCTAACCACCTGGGTTTGCACACCCACCCCACATAAAGGGGGAAGGGGAGAGCCCACCCCACAGCGCTGACTAGGGTCCACACATGTTCACACTTAACATACATCACACACACGCACAATTTTAAGAGAAATTTTAAATATAGCTTCTGTAAAGGATAATATTTGGTAATAGCCTTCAAAATTTACCTCGTGAATATATTTACTCAGCTTTAGAATATATAAAAGCCATTCATACAGCATATTTAAATAGTGAAAGATTGAAAATAACTTAAATGTCTACTAGTAAACAATAAGTGATATATATACATATATATATATATATATCATAGTATATCTGGAGTGTAAAGTTGTTTATATTAAAAACTAAAAAAGGAGAATTGGGTATATTCAAAAGTTTGTCACATGTTTAGCCTAGTGTAGATGGGACTGAGAATCTAGGAGAAATGTAGCTCATCTACTTAGGACAGAGAGTTAACTGACAGGTTGAAACGTAGAGGAAATGGAGGGAATGCTTGAACCTCAGTGGTAGTTGGCATGTGCTTTATCTATTAAGTTTATTACGTCATTTTTTGATTTGGGGATTTTTTTTACCATGTTTAACTTTTAGAGTTCTTTATAGATTGTGAATATTAACCCCCCTTCATATGCATAGTGGGTAAAAATTGTTAACTATTAAAGTAGGCAGTCTCTTTACTCTGCTGTTTCCTTTGCTATATAGAATTGTTTTCAGTATATGTCATCCCATTTCTGGATGCTTGAGATTATGCCTGTGCTGTTGAGGCCTTCCTATCCTGTGCCTATGCCTGAGTGTCTGATCTTTTTTTTCTCTAGCAGTTTCGGCCTCAGATCTTATATTCATTCAGTTCTTTGATCCATCTATTGATTTTTGTACAGGGTAAGAGATACTGATTTAGTTTCCTTCTATGTATATGGTTATTCACTTTCCCAGTACTTTCTGCTCAGGAGATTATCTCTTCCCTATTATTCTGTGTGCTGGTTAGTTTGTTGTCTATTTGGCATGAGCCCCATACATCTGGGAAGAGGGAATCTCAATTGAGAAAAATGTCTCCATCAAATTGGCCTGTAGGTAGATATGTGGGGTATTTTCTTGATTAATATTTGATATGGGAGGGTCCAGCTCATTTTGTGGATGTTACCACCCCTGAGCAGGTAGTCTTGGGGTGTAGAAGAAAGAAGACTGAGCAAGCCATGGAGAGCATGCCAGTAATCAGGATTCCTCTATGGCCTCTACCTCAGTCCCTGCCTCCAGCTTCCTGCTTGAGTTCCTGCCCTAACTTCTCTCAGTGATACAGTTTGATAATAAACCCTTTCCTCCCTGAGTTGCTTTTGCTAATGGTTTTCAGAAGAGCAATAGAAAACAAGCTAGGACATTCTAGTTTCCCTTCTCTTACTTTGATAAGAATGACCAACAGCAACATAGGGGCAAAAGAGTTTCTTTGGTTTATACTTCCAAGTCACAGTCCATCATTGTTAAATCAAGTCAGGAACTCGAGCAAAAACTTGAAACAGAGACCATAAAGAAACAGTGCTTCCTGGCTTTTAAATTATTTTATTTAATAATTTTAATTAAATATAAATATGATGACATTTTCCTTCTTTCCCTTTCCTCCATCTAATGCCTCCCATACACCCACACACTCTTACTTTTCTCTCAGATTTACAGTCTCATTTTTCTAATTTTGGTACACATGCACATACACATAAATATAATCTGTTCATTTCATATAATGTTACTTGTATGTATATGGTTTCAGGGATGACGACTTGGTATTAGATAAACAGCTGTGGGGCTTTTCCCTGGGGAAGACTATTTCTCCAGCTCTCAGCATTTTTTTGGTTGCCTGTAGTTGAAATTTCCTGCTTCCATGTTAGTATGTCTTTTGGTGTCTTCCTTGTTTAGGTAGCCACCTTCTTGACAATTAATGGATGTAGCTTCCCTGATATTTCTTGGAGACACAAGAAAAACACATCAGACTTTCTGTGTCTCTGGTTCTTTCCATCTTTTCATCCTGTCTTCCATGATGATTCCCCTAGCCTTAGGTCCAGGAGTTGTGTAGCTGAAGTTTTTCTGTGTCCTGTCTGACCCATGGTCAGGGCAAATCTCTCTCACCCGCCTGTCCCGCAGCCGCTCAGACCCAAATAAACACACACAGGCTAATTTTACTTTTAAACTATGGCCATGGCAGGCTTCTTGCTATCTAGTTCTCATATCTTAAATTAACACATTTCTGTAAATCTATACTTTCCCACGTGGCTTGTGGCTTACCAGTATTTTTACATCTTGCTTCTCATGGTGGTAGCTGGCAGACTCTTCTCTGCTCTATCTTTCTCCTCTCTATCTGTTTGGATTTTCCACCTGCCTCTAAGCTGCCTTGCCATTGGCCAAATGGCTTTATTTATCAACCAATCAGAGCAACATATTTTTACAGCATACAGAAAGACATTCCTTCATCAGAGTTATATTGTAGATGTCTTCAATGGGGCTAGGAACCACGTGGTCAGTTGTTATCTGCATTTTGATAGGTCATGATTTTCTGTAATGGTCTCTGTTGCAAAGAGAAGTTTCCTTGATGAGTGGTAAGAGCTGTGCTTGGCTATGGATATAAAGATAGATTTAGAATGCAATTAGGAATTACACTTTTTTAATAGAGCTAGCTGTTATAGATTTTCCTCCAAGATTCATGACTTCACTAGCTGCAGCTAGGTTTCTAGTACCAGGCATGATTTCCCTCTTATCAGTGGGCCTTAAGTACAATTAGAGAGCTGTTGGTTACCACCCAGATTTGTGTGCCATTGTTGTGTCCTTAGGGATATTTTGCCATCCTGGTCATTGCTATGGTTCACAAGCATCATAGCTAGATAGGACTATTGGTTGCTTCCCTTCCTTGGAGCTTACATGGTAGATTTGGGTGCCATAAAACCTAGGCCCCAGAGAGAAGGCTTTCCAATCAGATCCAACATTGATCCTCTGGGACCTGTGTTCTAAAGTCCATGGTATCTTCAGCAATAAGGCATTCTCTTCAACCTCTGGGGGGAAATCAAAGGCTATAACAATAGCTTCTAATGTTTTGGGAGTCTCTTGTCTCCCCTGGCCAACAGTTCAAAACGGTGCTTCTTAGGCCTGGTATTGAGGTTTTTGTTAGAGTCTTTCTGTTGCTCTTGGGATGAGTGGTGTCAGCCATGTGGGAAAATCTTATTTAAACTATATGTCACTACATGTATACACATAGAATTATATGTATTATATGTAATGTTAGGTAAATAGGTAATACTATGATTCCTTATAACTTTTTCATACATCTTCACTGTTATTTTACCTTCCTCCATCCCTCTCCTTCTGTGTTAACCACAATCTCCCCTCCCTAATTAGAGTGGTTGTTTCCACCCTCCAGTTTTTTCCCTTTCAAACCACTTGTATCCTGCTATTTCTTTTTGTGTTGCCTCACACCCCATGGCCCCAGTTCACTTTCTCAGCTTCTGTGGTTACAGCAGATTATATGCTCATATCCAAAGATCTGGAGTTAAGAGCAACATATGAGAGAGAACCCAAGACATTTTGTCTTTCTGGATCTTAGTTACCCCACTCAATATAATTTTTCTAGTTCCAGCCATTTACCTGGAAATTTTATTATTTCATTTTTCTTTCAGCTTAACAGTATTCTAATATATATATATATATATATATATATAACATTTTCACCATCCATTCATTAGTTAAAGGACATTTAAGTTGTTTCCATTTCCTACCTGTTGTGTATAGAACAGAAATGAATAAGGCTGAGCAAGTGTCTGTGGAGTAGGATGTCAAATCCTTTGGGCATATGCCGAGGAGTGGTATAGCGAGGTCATGTGGTAGGTTTATTTTTAGCTTTTAGAGGATTCTCCAAGAAGTACAGAGTGACTGTACCAGTCACAATCTCACCAACAGCAAATGAAGATTGCCCTTTCCCACACCCTCTCCAGCATTTGTTGTCAGTTGTCTTCTTGATCTCAGCCGCTCTGACAGGGTTGAGATGAAATCTCAAAGTTTGAATGAATTTTTTAAAGGTATTTCTTAGCCTCTCTTATTTCTTCTTTTAAGAACTCTCTCCTCTGTTCAGGTCCCAGGCCTACTTTGGAATGGGTCTTTTGTATCGTTTTGTTCTTTTTACTCTTTTTTTTTTAAAGTTCTTTCTGTATTCTAGATACTAATCCTCTGTCAGAAATATTGCTGACAAAGATTCTCTCCAGTTCTCTGGTCTTCCTCTGCACTTGATTGTTTCTTTTCCTGTGTGGAAATTTTAGTTCTATGAGGTCTCACTTGGTAAGTGTTGGCCTAAGTTCTGCTAGGTCTTTGATCTGTTTCACTGGTTTTTGTACAAGGTAATAGGTAATATTTTTTTTAATTATTTAAATAACATTTTTTTCATTTATTTTACATACCAACCACAGTTTCCCCTCCCTCCTCTCCTCTCATCCCCCCCCTCCCCTGCTTCCCATCTATCCCCCTCCCCTTCCACTCCTCCTCCATCTCCATTCAGGAAGGGGTAGGCCTCCCATGGGCTTGAGCAAAGCATGGCACATAAAATTGAGGCAGGACCAAGCTCCTCCCCTTGGGTCAAGGCTGGGCAAGGTAATCCAGCGTGGGGAAGAGATTCCCAAAAGGATTTGGATATAATTTTATTATTTCAAGTGTGGACATCCAGTTTTTCCACCAATATTTGTTGAAGACGATGTTGTTTCTACAGTGTATCTTTGTGGCCCATTTGTGGAAAAAAATAGATGACTGTAGTAACACACACTTATGTTTGGGTCTTCTGTTTCATTCCATTGATCTTCATGAATGTTTTTGTGCCAGTACCATTTTTATTTTACTACTATTGCTGTGTAATATGAGCCTATGGGGGCCATTCTTATTCAAACCACCACACCTGGAATGAAACACAGTTATGTGATGTGAACTTGAAACTAGTGTGTACATATTTTATTGAGATTTTTCATCTGTACTCATCAGGGATATTGGTCTATAGTTTTCTTATGTTTTGCCCTTATTTGTTTTCAATGTCAGGGTAATAGTGGCTTTGGAGAATGGGGATTATTCAGAGTCCTTCCCCTCTCTGTTTTCTAGAATAGTATGAGGAGCATTGGTGTTAGGTCTTTGCTAAAGCTTTGGTAGAATTTGACAATGAATCAACCTTATTCTGTGCTTTCTTTGTTGGTACAGTTTTTATTACTACTTCAGTGTGATTGCTTCAGATGGATCTGTTAAAGCTATTCATATACTCCTCATTTAATTTTGGTAGATCATCCTTGTCTAGGAATTTTTCCAGGGTTTTTTTAGACTATAACTTTTCAAAGTATTCCTTAATGATCCTCTGATTTCATTGAAATCTGTCTTATTACCTTTTTCATTGTAAAATTCCTAATTTGGATTCCCCACTACCACCCTCTCATTATTTTGTCTAGAGGTTTTACAGCTTTGTTTGTTTTTCTAAAGAACCAAATTTCTGGTTGGTGCATTATATTTATTGTTCTCTTCATGGACATTACATTAATTTTCAAACTTTACTATTTCTTCCCATCTAATGCTTTGAGATTTCACATTGTTCTTATTTTTCTGTGACCTTAGGTTACATAATTGAGTTAATTCTATGAGATCTCTCTAATTTTTTTTTAAATGTAAATGCAGTAAAGACTTAACAGAACTGCCTTATCCCAGAAAGTCTGAATTGCCCTTATATTAATTACTTTTTATTGCTGTGATCAAACATTATGATCAAAAGTGACTTACAGAAGAAAGACTTTATTTTGGCTTACAGTTCTACAGGGAGAGTCCATAACGGTGTGGGAGGCATGGTAGTAGGTGGCCAGAGCAGGAAGCCAATAGATCATATCTCCAACCACAAACCGGAAGCAGAGAAAACATGTTGGAGTGGGTGAGGCCATAAACTCTCAAAACCCATCCCTAAAGATGTGCTTCTTCCATCAGAACTCAGTCTTCTAATGGTTCTATAACCTTCCCACACATAGTCACAATTTTCTTTCCTTTGATTCTAAGAGTGATTTAATTGGCCCCTGGTTTCTTCAGTGACCAGCTGTTCACTAAAGACTTCATTGTTCATTCTTCAAGAATATATGTAGTGTCTGTTATGTTTTGTTTTGTTTTTCAGTGATTTTTTTTTCTATTTTACTGTGGTCTGGTAAGATACATGAAATGAATTCAGTTCTTTGCCCATTTGTTAACATTTGCTTTGCAACCTAGATTTGGGGTTGTTTTAGAAAAGGTTCCATGAGTTGCTAATCAGAATGTCCTATATGAATTTGGTAATTTTATTTCTTCCATTATGTAACAACTAAATCTATAGTTTCTGTATTGGTTTTTAAATTGAGTGACTTATCCAAAGATGAAAGTGGGGGTACTGAAGTTATTCACTGATATTGTTTGTATTAGAACTTATTTCATCTTTTATACCAACTAATTACCAACTAATATTTGTCTTATAAAATTTGGAGATACAATAGTGCATATATATTTACAATTGTATCTTCTTGATGATTTGGTTTTTGTATTAACATGGCCTTTAAATTTTTATTTATTTTAATTTTTATGTGAATGGATATTTTGCTTCTGTGTATGTCTGTATATCTCATGCATGGATAGTACCCACAAAATCTAGAAGAGGACCTTTAATCCCCTTGAATTGAGTTACAAAGGGTTGTGAGCTGCTGTTACTGGAAATTGAACCTGGGTCCTCTGTAGCCTTAACTGTTGAGCCATCCATCCACACCAATCTGGCTGTTTTCATCTCACTAGTTTGGGTTTGAAATACTTTCTTACATAATAGAATATCTTAACAGCATGCTGAATTTCAGGCTCCAGTCATTTGATATGTTGATTCCAACCTTTTACTCTATGCATTTCTTTACCAGTGAAGTATGTTTCTTAATAGAGCTGATAGTTGGATCTTGTTTTTTAATCCAATTAGAGATCTGCATCTCTATTCATTAATTGATGCCTTTTAAAGTGAATATTATTATTGAGACAGGTTTCTAATTCCTGTAATTTTGTTGTTGGTTGTTTTTCTGGAGGTTGAAGTATTTGTGATTTTTTTGTTGCTGTTTTTGTTTTTGTTTTTGTTTTGGGGTTTGGGGTGTGTGTGTGTGTGTGTGTGTGTGTGTGTGTGTGTGTGTGTGTTCTGTTTTCCTTATTGGTATTAGAGTTTTGTTAGTTTAAATATTTGAGTCTATGAGGGCCATTTCTCATTCAAACTACCAAAATGTGCTTTTTCCTTTTTATTTTCTTTTATTTTTGGTATTGGGCATTATTGATGCTCTCATACTTGTCTGTTGTTCATTTTTCTCAAATGAAATTTATTATTTCCTGTGATCTCATAATTAGACTCTTCCTTCCTCCTGTATATATGGTCTTCCTTTCAGTAACGTCTGTATTGGTGGCTTAGTGGTCATAACTGCCTTCATTTGTGCTTGTCCTGAAAAGCTCCTATTCCTAGGTCAAGTTTTAGAACTAGCTTGCTGGATGGAACAACAGTCTTGGTTGATATTTATTTTCTTGACTTGAAGCATAGCATTCCATGTTTTTCTGACTTCTTAGGGTTGTTAATGAGAGATGTGGTGCTATTTTGATATGTTTGCCTTGTGTGTTCATGTTCTCGTTTTATAACTTTTATTGTTTCTTTTTTAAATATATATTTATTATTTATTTATTTGGTGAATGAGTGTATTCTTGTCATGGTCTGTATATGGAGGTCAGAGTACACCCTTCAGGAGTTGATTCTCTCTTTATACTATGAGAGACCTAGGGATGGAACTCAGATCATCACATTGGCAGCAAATGTGTTCACCCTCCAAGCCATCTCTCTGGCCCTAATAATATTTCTGTTGCTTTGTATTTTTGACATCTTGACTGGGGTCAAAGTTTCTTCTCTGGTCATGTCTATTTGGGGTTCTAAATGCCTCGTGTTTGAATGTCAATTCCTTTCTCTCTATTTGAAAAAAATATTTTAATATAATGCTATTGAACAGCTCCTGCGGCTTTTAATCTCAGCTCCTTCTGTGCTGTGGCTTCTTGGGTTTGGTCTCCTGGTTGTATTACAGAGTTCTTATACATCATGGTCATGCTCTCATTCTTTCCTTAGTAAGTGTGGTATTATCTTTACCATGGCCCCTATTGCTGACTCATGCTTCTGTTTGATCTTGTTTGTCTGTGCTTTCCACTTTTTTTTTTTAAGGTGGATCTTTTACTGTGTTATGTCCAGCATGTCTGTTTGGTTGATTTCAGAACCTCAGTTTCCTTGATAATGTTTTTCTCTGTTTTTTTTTATTATTATTATTTAAATTTCTCTTCTCTGTTGCCGATCTTTTCATCTACTTTGCTAATGCTCTTAGCCAAGTTCTCAGCTGATTTCCTTGCTTTATTCGTCTGCCTACTTGACTTCTTTGTGGGTCCTTGACTCCTTTTAAAAGTGGGATTCTGAAATCCTTCTCTGACACTTGAGCTATCTCATGTCTTTCATTTCAGACTCTCGGAGCCAGGAGCTTGTAGAAGTTTATTGGCTTGTTTTCTCATTTGTGTATTTTGTTGTTGTTTTGTTTTGTATATCTTTTGGAATGATTATGTCCTCCAGTTTTTCTATTTTATGTGAGTCTTCTTGGTGCTTTGTGTTTGCTTGGGTTATGTTCCCACTACTATTTAGGACAAAAACTGACTATAGTAACCAAGAATTATTTGACAACAATTCTGATGTAAATCTACAGTAACAGATACTAGGTATTATGTCCCTGATAAGGTTCAGGCAGAGGTACATCAGGTGGCATAGGGAAGCATAGTTTATAGGTCTTTAGATCTGAGGGTATTTTTAAACGTGAACTGAAATGGGAAGGGGGAAAGGAGTGCAAATACAAGTAAGGAGAGAAGTATGTACTACAGACTAGGGATACAAACTGCACAGTCGTAAGTGCTTATTTGGTCAAGATCCAAGCTAAAAATAAATAGCTGCACAATTGAAATATAAAGGTTTCATTTTTTAAAAAATTAAAGTAAATGGAAAATATAACATCTGCTAGTATTTTCTTCTAGTCTCTCTCTCTCACACACACACACACATACACACACATACACAAGCACGGTTTTCCCCACACCAACATTTGGGTTTTGTAGCTACCTCTGCAAAGTGGAGAGAAGATACGTAGTCTCAAAAATGCAATCGAGTTGGATCCTGGTTGTTTCCCTTCCAAATGCCACACAGTCCATGCCTGAGAAAATGCCTCTGTCTGCTCTGTTGGGTTGGACACACTTCTTATGTTTCCATGGTGCTGTGTAGACCGTGGCAGAGGTGGTGTTTCCCATTTTTTTTTTTTATTTGACTTCACCCCATGGTGGTTGTGGATGTTCTCAGCATTGGGTTCCTGGGAAGTACTTCCACCCCAGCATCTCTAGCTGCCCTGCCTGTCTCTCTGCTCAGGGTGTTCCCAGCTTGTGGTTACTCGCCTACCACGCAGCATTTCTCTGGCTACCAGTCTCCTACAGCTCTCTAGCTGAAGTCAGGATAGCCCTTTTTAGTGAGCTACCACCTACCCCGAGCCCAGTAGGGACCCAAGGGTTATGGCTAGGTGCCAATTGCTGCTTCCCTTGGAGGTTTCTTCTCCATGAGACTTAAGCTCATCTTGCTTGTGTTTGTGCCAGCCTTCCTTTTCCCCACACTTCTCACTTGGCTTCACACTCCCTGTGATGATTTGCAATGTTCTTTCACTCTTCTCTCTCGCGCGTGCGCTCATGTGGAGGCCTGGATTGATGTCAGGAGTCTTTATTTGTTGTTGCTACTGCTGCTGTTGTTTTACAGTAATGAGAACAGAACTTAAAGCCTCATACTTGCTAGGCAAGCATCTGTCACTGAGCTGTATTCCAGCCCAACACCAGGTCTTTCTTCAGTTATTTTCGCTCTAAGTTTTGAGACAGTGTCTCTTACTGAACTTGGAAATAACCAACTGGCTGGCTGGCCAGTGAGCACCAGTGATATGCCAGTCTCTGACTTCAAGGGGTTTGAGATGGGTGTTGGGAATCTTAACTCAGATCCTTATGCTTGTGTGGCATGACTGAGCATCTTCTCAGCCCCTTATCATAACTTATACTGCAAAAGATCACAAAAAGACAGAACCACCATCTTTCCTGGGGCTTCCATTGTTTCTTTGTAAATTATAATTTAGAATATTCTCCTATTTATTCAATATTCTATTTTTTTCCTGGGGGTTTGCTGAAATACCATATCATCTACAGTGACTTCTTTTTCATGCTTCATGAAATACTGCTTTCTCTTTCACTGCTTTACTTTCTTTACTACATTATTTAAAGTAGGAAGTCATATATCCATTTCAGTACTTCTCTTGTGTCTATTTTAGGATGTGAGCTCAGAAAGAGAAAGAGAATGTTTTGCTTTATTGGTATGTAATGTATATTCCATAAAATGAATTAATGAGAAATTAAATAACAAATTGCAATCATTAATACTACCATAAGTAATCGCTTCTTTTTACTTTATTGTCAGTGCTCAAATTTAAGTTTGCTTCTGTTTACAAATGCATGCCTCCAGTTTAAGAAATAAGAATTATGTCTGGCTTCTTTGCTGTCTTTTTTTCCTTTTTCTCTCTTTCTTTTTCGGACCATCACAATAATTTTATGTTCAGTGACTAACCTGTACCAATGATCCTTGGCCAGCACTTGTCTTCATCTTTTTTCAAAGTCTAGGTATTACTTTGCAATTCCCAGTTTGAAAATAAAACAAACAAAAACATTTAGCTTTCTATATTTCTGTGAAGAAAATGAAGTTTCACTACTTTGGTTTAAGAGTAAAGAAGTAAAAGTAGTCCAAAATGAGGTATATCGATGATCAGAGATGCCCTTTATTGTGAATTGTTACCAAATCCAACAAGTGTAGTCCTAGTCTATTTAAGGAATATGAGGGTGTGGATACAGAAGTTAGACACTTAGTAATGTATAAATGTGTCACACAACCCAACAAATATGTAGTTTTAAGAATCCTTCCTGTATCACTAATGATTTAGTTTCTCTGTCATAGGTGGACTTGCCTTCTCCCTGATTGTTAGTACCCACTCACTCCTCACCCTTCAGATTGCTGGCCTGCAGTGCATTCTCGATTTCACTTCAGAATTGTAGGACTCTAGTACCAACCAGTCTTCCAGCGAGTCATGGCAGCATATCAGACTCTTGTTATAATTAGTGGTTTAGCCACAACAATTCTGGTAGATAAGTTAATATGTCAATGTGCAACAAATTTTTTTCAGTAAGGCAATGGAATTACAAAGAACAATGATAAATTTTCTGATTCTCTAATGAATCATAACTTAGTAATGATAATATTCATATTATGTTCAAATGTATATAACATTAATTGTCAATATTGCATAGATTATTTCTAGAGCATAGTAAGATCGTAATTAGCCCAGTTCTAGTGATTGAGCTGGGGCTCTGCATGGTTTTTAGTGGGTGTTTGGATTCTTGCTGTCTGGTATGCTACACTCTCAGAAACAAGACTTGCTGACAGTGGTGAGACAGCGCTTACATAGACTATTGGTGTGTTTCCTCTGTAGTTTGTTGCTTCCTAACACACTGGAGCTCTAGTGTGGTGGTGTTGGAGTGTGCTGTTGTTCTGTTGCTCAGATTTCCTCCTGGACTCCCATCAGATTTCAATTTTTAGCATAGTGAAAACTTCTATTTTTCTCTATTCTACAGATGATAAAGTAAAAGGTAGGTTAAGTAAGCAATAAAAGTTGTCATATGTAAAATTAAAGCAACATGTTCTTAGCACATGAAATAAATGAACTGCTTTTTCATGATAGGTTGAAATAAATTGCAATTTAATTTTTATAACAATGATATTTTTATAGATAAACACTGTTAGAGTAACAACAGTAAGATTTTATTTTCAAAGGAAATTGCCAGGTCTCAAAAGATTCTAGTATTTCAGAAATCTGACTGTATGCTAATATTATATGTCTTGGATAGAAAAATTTGCAAAACTTTTTATACTATAAGAATATATTTGCTTTGTTTTTTTCTTTATTAAAAGATTGAAATCTTTCATCAGTAATGAAAACTTTGTGTCTACCTTATCAATATTTTTCCTGTCATATTTGGTCTTAGCATCTAAATAAGTTAGTGACAATTATAGTAAGAAATTATAGTAAGAAAATTTACCAGTTGTATTTTTACATTTTAATGAATTGTTTGTGGTCTGTATGTAAACTGTCACAGCATGAAATCAATTTTCTGCCTTGATTCATTCAAAATCTGAGAATTCTAGCACACTAATATTATAATTAAAAACATTAAAAGTGACGGCAACTTAAAAAGCATACCTTGCATTTTGGTAATTTGGTATATTTCTGTGAGTGCATGGGACTTCAAGAACCTTCAATCCACTAATAAATTTATTAACTCAAACTTAAAAGAAGTGAAAAGTCTCTCTTTCTTTCTCTCTCCCCATGGTCAGTCTGCTAAAATAGATTATTCATGCTTATTTGATTCAGGTAGGCTTTTGCAAGCTTCCCTACCAGGCCTGGGAATGTGGTACATTGAGGCCTTTTCAGAGGCTTCTGACATAGACCAAGCTTTTATTGCATGGTGTTTTATTATAGCCAAATCCTAGTCTCCACCCAGTTTGTAGGCACTCAGCTTATTCTTTTGAATCAGGAAAGGTTATCACCTACCTTAATCCATGCAGTAGCATGGATTAAGGACACCAGTGTGCCCCAGGATTCCCAAAGAGGATCCTGGAAACTTCTGGTTTCTTCTTTTTTGCTGTCTTTACTAAATTCTATTGGGCCTTAGGGGGATTTGCATCTGAAATGGGCAACCTGGTGTTTTTCTCAATGAAGACATCAGATCAAAGTTCAGTTAGTCAAGGCCTTTCTGAAACATTAAGAGGGCTTGGACTTACACAATAAAAAGATGAGCTCTCGCAGAGATTGCAGTAAAAACATTCTGAACTATAATCCGGATAAAGAATCAATTATAGGCCAAAGAACAGACCTTGTTTAAATTGCTTTAGACTAATAACTTTACATTTAAAAACCTTTACACCATATTTTTAAGAAACTTATTTTAATCTCATATAATTTATTTGTCAATACTTTTCATAATAAATGGAGAATTTGTGTCTTAGGAACCATAATTCTGCACATATTATTATTGCATTGAAAAGATTATATTGAAGCCAACTAATAGATGTCTTTCATTAATGAAAATAAATAGTACCTTATGGAGAGATGCACATTCATTTTATTTAGAAAATAAATGTCACACCCACAGACTCAATCTAGGAAAAATGCTTCTATTAGACTTCATGATGTTTTATTTCATGTGACTGTATAATTTGATGTTTATAGGCACTTAATTTAGGAATATGAATCATTGAAATCTTAAATGCACATAGCTAGCTAGTGTCAAGCAAACATATGTTTAACTGAATTAAAAAATTGTCATTCTGTAAGATAAGAACCCACTAAGAGTTCTCACATTTCTGCAGAGACTATATCTGTTTTGAGCATCCCCAAGTTTGCCAGTTTCTTAGCACTCAGGAATGGTCACAATAAACATCAGCCCAGAGCATTTATGGAAAGCTGTTGCCGGGTAGAATTTGTTGCTAGTTCAACTTTATGTAGAAGGGTATGGGGGCAGGGAATGTATTCATTAAAATTAACCTAGAGTCCATTCAGAACAATAGTTAATAGATTTTTACTCACATATGTAAATAAATTCAGTACCAATAGTTATTAGTTTCCTAAGAGAAAGATGGTTTCTTGGGGAAACTGTTATAAAGAACATAAAACCATGAACTAATGATCATGCCAAGTTTCTGATGGTCTTACATAGTTCCCACACATCCTCTCACTCTCACGCATGCCTTGATCCTGTCTAGACTCTGATACATCTTACACCATCAGCTTCGTTTAAGTTTATAAGACATATTGTGCATGTGTATATATTGTCCTATGAGCATTTAGTTTCAATATGATGCTTAGTTAAACAAATCTAAATACTTGATTTGTTTTGGAGCTTCCAACCAATGAATTAATTTGACTTAATTTCATTTAGTTCTTGTATCTCTTTATTCAGTTTGTCATTAAGAATGTGAGCTATTTTACATAAATTAAGAATTATGTATATTACATTTTTAACTTAGAGATGTACAGAATAGTTTTAAAATGAGAGAAGTATATGAATTATTATAAACTCTAGGAATCATTAACTGAAAAAAACTTGAGAGTAGAAAGTTTAATTCCTCACTGTATATAGTTTGGCTAATAAAGGCTATTGTATGAGTCTTTAAATTCAATAAGTATATGTATATCAGCTTTTCCTCATTAGCTTGATGTAAGACAAAGAAATTATAGTGTAAAATAATGTTATTTTAATAACCAACACAATTTTCCAGCAGATTGGACCAGTGTCATCTTCACGATTTGGTCACTATTATGATGTATCAAAAAGGATTTCTCAGGAGCTTCTGGGGAGTTCAAAATGGCATGGATTCTTCCTTCCAGAACACATAACTTCAGAACTTAAGGGAGAATCCTGGTAAGTCAACTGCTCGTGTAACAACAAATTCAGACTTCAGATATCAGTAAATTGCATTTTTACCTCAATTTTGAATATTTCATATGCAAAGGTGGTATAGCCCAATAATGCTAGTTTTCTACAATATATAAGAAATTATACATGTATTTTGTAATATCCTATTATGTGTTTTTTTTTCTGGTTCTGTAAACTACTATAATGTGATAGAGCTGGATACTAAGCTAGTTACAATTAGTTGCTTGCTAATACTTTTCAGTAAGTGATCTTTTAAAGGATAAGCAAGTATGTGTTTTTGTTTTTTTATTTTATTTTTTATTGAGTCCTGTCTGAATTTAAACTATGTGCCCAATTATGACCCTGAAATTTCTGATCCTCTTAAGCTCTACCTCCCGAAAGTTGGGGTTAATTCTATATGCTACTATACCTGCTTTTATGCAATACTGGGTCTTGAACCTAGTGCTTTTTGCATGCAAGGCAAGCACTCTTAACAACCAAACTACATTTATCACTTTATGCTTTTTAATATTCCATTTATATTAAGACATTATACTTTTAGTGATGTTGTAAGTAAAACACTCTGTAATTTAGGTGGCAAGGTAGTTTAGAGTTTATAGTGACAAAAATTTATTAAAGCAGAATTCTGAAAGTTACAGACTTAATAGTAAATAATGTGTAAGATATTTAGAAAACTTACTTTGAGTTCTTACCACAGTAGGCTACTAAACAGATTGTAGCCTGTGTTGTTGTTTTGTTTTTTTTTTTAGCACTATCAAATCATCTTTAAATTATTAGAGTTTATAGACAGGAAATTGTGAAATTAAATGACTTAAATGTCTTGTGTCTGTTCTAGAAATAATACCTGAACATTTAGTCAACACTATTCAACTTAAGCCTTTTTCAGAATTTTTTCACTTTGTTAACAGGTCCTCTAATCTATAGTCAGAGACATAGAATGTCACATGGGTACTGTTTTAGTTTTAGTAGCTATATTAAAGAATGACTACTATGTGTCAGGTGCACTACTATACATCTTGCATTTATTACCTTCTGTCATCCTTATATCTTGAGCAAATATTTCTGTTTTCCAGAAGATGTTGATGTATGTAGATCTTGCAGGGTCTCAACTAAATGATGGAACCAGGAGAACATGTTGTAGCTCTTTCTTTGTGCTTCATTCCTTTTGAAGGCTTTGGTGTCTGCCATTTTCATTGTTTTGTTGCAGACAAAAGAGTACTAATGAAGGAATGAAAACATGATCCTGGTACTGACTTCATGCTGCTGTGCTCTTGGGATCCCCCCTTGAATTCAGAGAAGTCACAATACCCTCATGTAAACGTTGGAGGCTAAGAAACAGAAATACCACATATTTACCCATTTAATTTTGTTATTGTTAACTTTGAATCATTATGTCAATAAATACTAGTTTCCCAACTTTGACTGCCCATTGAACTAAACACACACACACACACACACACACACACACAAGCATGTGAGCAAAAAGTGATAATACCTGCATTCAAAGTTATTGCTGACTTAGAATTCTGTGATAGCAGTAATTCTATATGTTTCGTTCAAAGAATGCTCAGCCATATAAATAAGAAATGTGAGCTAGGCCCATAGCCGAGTTGTAGAGTGTTTGCCTAGCATAGATTCAATCCCTAGCACCACAAAAATCAAATAATGTATATATAATGGTTAGTGTAAACAAAAAAGACCATTGCTTAATCATTTAAAATAGGCATATTTATTGCAAGGAGCAAACATTGTTATGCCAGATAATGTGAGGTTTATATTCATTCATTCATTCCGGTAAAGGGAGGAAGAAATTAACTTTAGTCCAATGCCTCTTTCAAGAAGGGGACTGTTCGGGCTTATGACCATAGCCTATCCATTTAATTCTACCAACAGACTTTTGAGCTGAATAATACCATCATAGTTCATGGGAACTAGAGGTCAGAGACGCTAGGCAACTTTACTGTTGCAAATTATAAGTCACTAAAGGCAGTGGTTCTCACCCTGTGGGTTGGGACACTTTGGGGTCAAATAACCCTTTCACAGGGGTCTCAGATCAGATATCCTGCATATCAGATATTTATATTATGATTCATAACAGTAGCAAAATTACAGCCATGGAAGTAGCAGCAAAAATAATTTTATGGTTGTGGAATTATATTAAAGGGTTGCAGCAACCACTGCACTAAGGTAACACCCAAAAACATGTTTGTAAAACCTCCACATTGTGGGAAATAAGCAGCTCACCAAGCTGAGGGGCCAAAAAGCTATACTTTGATAAACTATGAGGATGTAGTCAAATGGTCTTTAAAATGTATAATTGCTGGAATGTTTTTTGAAAGCTAGCAGTTTCACACAGAATAGGAAAATTTATAGATTTTAATTACCAAGGCAGTATTTCATTTCATAGTAGTTAACTGATAATTCATTTATTTCATATTAAACTTAAATGCTTAATTAAATGTAATTAAACTTTAAACATGTAATTAAATTAATTTTGAATATGGGTACTTTACCATGTGAGATTTATTTTAATTTATGAAAAGTGTATGCTCATTTCACTGACATGAACTTTATTGGTTCATTTATAAAACAATAAAGCCAGGCCTTATACTTGTCCATACTTTTCCTGTAATTAAGACTAAAGGATATAGTTGTGTCCCACTACCATGTGTGAGATACAATATATAATTTCATAATTTCTAAAGGCACTATTGATAACATGTGAAGATTTTTTTATAGCAAGTAAAACTGAAGGTCATTTGAAATTTGCAGTAATTAATTTTAAATTACTGGTAAGTTTATCTATAGAAAATGTTCATACATATACTGTAAATTTTCAAATTAGAGCCTAGGCATAAAAACTTGACATATATCACAATATTGTTACTATTGCTTTGGAGAGCTGGTGCCTACAAGCCCCAGCCCTGGGCAGGTGGAAGGGGAGGATCAGAAGCTAAAGGATAGCCTAAGTCATGAGACACCACTTGCACACCAAAAGGATAGCTTTGACACTTCACTGTCCTGAATGTCACAGCATGGGAAGATAAGGATGACAAAAGTTCATTCTGAGAAAAATTCTGTAACTTGGATTTACTTTTTAACTGGACATTGTTTTGAGTTAACCCTTGATAACAGGTATGTCCAAAAACAGCAAACGGATTTGTTTCCTTACTAAAATATACTGCCATTCCATAATCAGGACAGCAGGCAGTTTTCCTATTGATCAACAAACCTAACATACTACCCAACCTGCTACTCCCACTTGTATTCATTGCCTTTCTGCTCCTGTGATAAAATATCATGACCAAGGAAACTGAGGGAAGAAGGCGTTTATTTTGGCTTACGGATCCAGAGGGCTAAGAGTCCACTGTGGCAGCAAGCATGGCAGCAACGGGCAGGCCTCGTGGCTGGCACAAGAAGCTGAGAGCTCATGTCTTCCACCAGAAGCACAAAGCAGAGAGGGTGAACTGGAAGTGGCCAGGGCTTTTAATCTACAGGTCCACCTCCAGTGACACAACTCCTCCAGCAAGACTGTACCCCTAAACTCTCCAAAAAGTCCCAGCAGCTGGGAACCAAGTGTTCAGATAACTGCACAATAGGATCAATTCTCCTTCAAATCACTGCACTGCTAAATCTTACCATCCTAGCCAAACCTGTGTGTTTAGTCCCTCACCCCATATCAAATTACTTAGAGACTGGGGTCTTTGTTATGTTTTGAACCTCGAATAGCCTGCACTCGGTCACAGCTTATGTAACTATTATGAAGACTTTGGAGCCTTTATGAAACAGAGTCTTGCTTGTGGAGGTAAGTTACTAGGAGCAAGCCTCAGAGTTAGAGCCCTGGTTCCCGTCCCATAGTCTGCTCTCTGCTACAAAATCCCATCACCATGAACTCCACCATACCTTCCTGCCATGATAAACTGAAATCTTTCTGAAATGGTGATAGATCTGTGCTACTATAACAAAATACATGAGGTTGGGTGATGGATAAAAACCAGAAGCTTCTTTTCTCACAGGTGTGTATGCCAGAGACTCCAAAATCAATGTACTAGCAGGTTTACTGTGTAGTGAAGGCTACCAGGTGTGAGTCTCTCTTCTGCCTGGACTGAGATGCCTGGGTGTTTGCAAGCAGAGTTGAAGTTTTGTCAGGTGGAGTCAACAAAGCCAAACAGCCAAGTAACTTAGAAACTTAAAACTAGTGAACAAAGTGACAGTCTATGAACTGTGAGCTAAAGAAAAATATTTGAAAACAACTGTTACTGGTTCATAATAAAGAGGAAAGATGGTAACATTGAAGAGCAAAGAAGACAGCATCCAAATCTCCAAAATATTGAGGAAAGATTCTAAGGTTTCATATATGCTGAAGTATACAGATAATAAAAGCAAAAATAGACGAATAGAACTATATTTTTAATATAGTTCTATTCTCCACAGACAATACAATCACAGTCAGCAAGCCTCACCTCTTCAGAAGTATGTGAGCTCACATCAGAGATAGCACTTTTCAACTTTCAGGCAGTTGAAATAACTCCCTGTGTTAGCTATGATATGGAAAAACATTCACTCATATTAATTGTGAGAGTAAGTTATTGAAACAATCTTAGGAAAAGGAATCAAAAGTTAGATTATCTACTATCTTTTTACTATTATTTCACTTCTGTGAATTTATCATAAACAATGACATGTTATCAAAGATACATACATATATGTTTGTGTGTGTGTGTGTGTGTGTGTATATATATATATATATATATATATATATATATATATATATAAATTACATCTTACAATTGCTACAAAAAGAAAAAAAGAACCCACTGAGATCATTAGTCACCATGATAAAAGCAGTCTTGTTCAGATGATGAAGGTGAAGCCTTATTGGATTTAGGTACAAATATAAGGAGAAAATTGACCACAAATATCAAATATTAGAAAATTCAAGGTGCTTTGGTGCAAAGACAAATAGAGTAATATCTGGCAGAAGAGGGAGGACTAGAGGTGTTCTTATTGGGCAAAGAGAGGATATGTTTACTTACATGAAGTAAGTAGAAAGGGGGAGTTGACGATGTGGGAGAGAAGATGGAGCGTGAGAGAACCAGGTGTGCACACAGCTCAGGAGAGGGATTTTAGATGGTTCATGTGGCAACCTGCCGAAAGACTGTGCATATGTGCAGGTGATGATGGGGGCCTATTCCCTTCGGGCTTTTTACAAGAAAAATATCACAAACCAGGAAACTTGACCCAAGAAGACTGCTTTTCAACATGCTAAGGATCTAGAAGTCCAAACTCAGGTTCTGGCAGGATTACATTTTAGTGAAGATTTTTCTCCATAGACAGATACCAGAACTGTCAATTCACATGGAAGAAGAGGACACAGCCTCCTTTAGGTCTGTTTATAAGGATACTGATCCCATTCCTGAGGCCTTAATCCTCATGAGCCAGTCACCTCCTATAGATCCCACCTCTTAACATTATTGTATGTCAAAGTCGAAATAGGAATCTGAGGAGACAGAAATATCCAAACTACAGCAGGTGGATAGATACATACAGTAGTGAGTGTGTCTTCTGGATACACATAGTACTGGATGTATCTTAATTGTTTCTGTTTTCAAGGCATGAGTGTGGGAAAAAAAATGATGCTGGAAGTTTGAATCAAAATGGAGAAGAGGTGAAATTGTCATTCACCTCATAGGAGAGTCAGATTGCCAAGCTACCTCAATAGCCTCTTGGAATTTATAGTTGTTAGTTTAAAGTCAGAGCAGTCTAGTGAGTGAACCTTTCTCTGCCCATTTTCAGCTGCATTGAGGCAGATGAAGAGTCCATAGAAATTTGGATTAGCCAGAATAGTTTTGCTAAGAAACTTGACTATAAAAAAGAAGAAAAAAAAATGAAGATAGAGAATGGCCATGGAACAAGATAGTTAATTAAGATGCTACCAAGTGTACCACAATAAGGTAAAGCTGTCTACTGTAAATGATGGCCTAGGAAGATTGAAAGTAGCTGGAGAGGAAAGTACATGAAACTGAAATTGTAGAGGGATGATTATTTGATAATGACACTGATGTGTGATAGTGAAAGAAACAGCTTAGGAAGGGTGAATAAATGGAGAAGACCAAGAAACTGAAGAGCAGAATATTAGAAAGTGAGTGGTGACGCAGGGTTGGATATCCTACATAACTGTTAGGGCCTGTAGGAAACATAATCTAATAATGTATCTAAAAGTCAGTTACTGATGGGAGGCAATGTAATGTCAGTCTGAATTATTTTTCATTGAGATTATCATATCTTCACAGGTCTCTGCTGGTCATTGATGTCTTCACACTCTTGAATGCATTCTTAGACTCTGTGTCCTTCTCTCTTAGTTGAGCTTCCATAGTCAGACTCAAATTCATTCGTAGGTGAAAAGCAGGAAAAGAAAAGCCAGTAAATGACAGCCTTCAGGGTAATCCTAATGAAATTTTTAACTTGAAAATTACTTGTGAAAAGACTTCACAATCTCTGGAATCACATGCAAATTATATGCTAATAGACCTTTAGCTCAGCAAAGTATTTTATACAATTAGTTGAGGCATGTATTGTGCCTATTGCCTTATAAAGTGTTCTTACTACTTGTCGTAGTTGAATTCTTGAAGTACACATGCAAATAGAACTTTGGTAAGATAAATTTTATTTTCCTATTGGCTTTCAAAATAATATGAAAACGTGCTTCATCTTTATTTTAATTAATTTGTAATTATGGGTGATAATTTTTGAGGATGACAGTCTTAATTTTCTATATGGCTCTGCTTTTCTCTCCAATATTTCTATTAGATTGTTAAACACATATTTAAGTGGCCAGAGTTTCTTATTTTTAAATCCTAGCAAATTACTTTAATGAGAAAAAGCATTCTTTTTTGGTTTTTCGAGACAGGGTTTCTCTGTGTAGCTTTGCGCCTTTCCTGGAGCTCACTCTGTAGCCCAGGCTGGTCTTGAACTCACAGAGATCCACGTGCCTCTGCCTCCCAAGTGCTGGGATTAAAGGCATGCGCCACCAACACCCGGCGAGAAAAAGCATTCTTGAACCATATAATTTTAAAATCATGGTGGGTAACAGAGAGAAGAGAAAATTTGAAGTTGCCTGTGTCGCACCTTGAGCTGAGTTGTTGGCCCAGGTGAAGCCAGAGCTAGTTCCCAGGCCTCCCAAGGCCTTCTTGCTGTGTGTGCTCAGTTATCAATTAGTATGGAAATTTCCCTTATTTTATTACACTCCAAGTTAAGTACAACCGAGGCAGGTTGGTGAAGATTTCACAGATATAGCTAGAAGCTCTCTCCTTACAACTGCAATCTGGAGTGCTTCATTTAATGAGTTGAATGAAACCATACTCTAAGTTCCTGTGAACCACAGCAGTGTTTGTGAACCCTTGGACTCCCTATGCACTTCATTCAAAGACTTTAACATAGTGTAATTGAAAGAGCAAATTGTCACAGCTTTAGAATGTTTTCAGGTTGGTTTGGTTGGTTTGGTTGGTTTGTGTTGAGACATGCTCATTATATAGCCCTAGCTACTTGAAACTCACTATGTAGACTAGGCTGGCCTCAAACTCAGCAGAGGTCTGCCTGCCTCAGCCTCCCAAGCACTGGGGTTAAAGGCATGCACCACCGTGCCCAGCAAATATTTTCATTGTACATGCCATTTCTGTCACTTAATGATATATAACCTTGGACAAGTCATTTATCCTATAATGAGCCTTAAATTTCCCAATCACAAAACAAGGATGACTGTACTTTTATCACAAGGTATCCATCAAATGCTGTGACACCAAAGTCTCTTCAGTATTTACTGTGTACCAAGCATTTTATTAACTGAAATGACTAAAATCAGGTAGGCTTCTTAAATAGTATACCAAGAGTCTGCTTTCTGCCTGTAAATTTTTCTCTTATCAACTACTTATAGTGGTTCCATATTCTATTTTATATTTGTAACTCATCTTTTAACAGACAAAATAGTTAGCTTTTTAAAGACAAAAATGTATCTTTTTCCTGTTTTTCATTTGTGAAACTAAGAATAATTTTAAGTACTTGGTATTTTAAGGTTCAAAATTAGTTCCAACACTACAGAACTAGATGAATGATTGAGAGCACCTGTTACTCTTGCAGAGAACTGGAATTTGATTCCCAACACCTACATGGTAGCTCATAATCATCTAGAACTTCAGTTGCAGAGAATCTAATGCCACTTTCTGACCTCAGGCACAGTCATGCACATGTAGGCAAAACACTACTAATAAAAATAAATCTTAGAAATTAGTTCAAATTACTATTTGTATGCTTTATATTTCTATATATTGTGATAGCTTTAAACACATAGAACTGAAGTTAGCTCATTTTAATATAAAAATTGTTTAAAATTATGAGTAAAGCAAAATAGTATGTGTGATTCAAAATGGGCTGCTATGGGTCTGGAAACATACTTCAGATGTTAAGAGCACTGGCAGTTCTTCCAAAGGACCCAGAGGATCCAGAGTCAATTCCCAGCACCTACATAGCAACTGTCTGTACCTCCAATTCCACCCTCACACAGACATACATGCAGATAAAAACACCAATGCACATAAAATAAAAGTAAATAATAAATTTAAAAAGTGGACAGCCTTTAAATATTTGAAATACCAAAACTTTGTTAAATGTTTGGAAATAGTAATAACAAAGCCATTGTCTTATTTGTACACAAATATCCTTCTTTCCTTCTTGCCAACTCCTATCACTAGACACATGTGCACATGCGCGTGCGCACACGCGCGCGCACACACACACACACACACAGGTACTTATTTTTATCAATATGTATATATGTTTTGGTTTTTATAAACATAGAATAGCGATATGAAGTAACTAGTAGTGCTTAGTATTTTAGTAAGGCACAAATCTCATTTTAAATGATTTCATCTTATTCATTCAGTTAATATTAGTAATTATTATACATAAATGTACTTCTTTATTTTTGCAAAAACTTTACTCTCTAAGAACTTCAATTAAATCAAGAAATTTATTAAAAGAGTCTAAGCATCATTAGCTAGTGGATTGTTTTATGTTGGTAATAAATAAAGTGATTCAGATATATGGTTTAATGACTTCACTTACATTCTCCAAAATGAAACATTGAACAAGATCAAGAGACAATCTATGGAATTAGAGGGGAAAATGAAAGAGAGAGAGAACATCTGAGAGAGAGCTTAATACTTATTTTTTTCTTTTTTGGTTTTTCAAGGCAGGGTTTCTTTATGTAGCTTTGAAGCCTGTCCTAGAACTCACTTTGTATACCAGGCTGGCCTCGAATTCACAGAGATTCACCTGCTTCTTCTTCCCAAGTGCTGGGATTAAGGGCGTGCATCACCATCACCTGGCTTAATACCTCATATTTTTATGGACACAAACAATTCAATGTCAAAGAAAGTCGATTTTAAAAACAGGCAAAGGACCTGAATAGACAGTATTCTTAAAAAAAAAAAAAAAAAAAGACATACAAGTAGACAACAGAGCTATGAGGGGGAAAAAACCTCAATATTGCTAGTCATTGGAGTATGTATATTATGTATATTTTTCATCATTTATGTATCATTATGTATATTAAAGCCCCAATGAGATGTTGCCTTGCCACTATTACAGTGGCTGTTATCAACAAGGTAAAGGGTTAGTATTGGTGAAAATGTAAAGAAAAGAAATCTTTGTAAACTTGGTAGGTGTAGAAATTAGTATAAACTTATTAGACAGTATGACAGTTCATCACAAAATTCAAAGTACAACTATTGTTATCTACTAGTGCTACTTTTATATCTAAAGAAATGAATTCAGTGTATTGAAAGGATAGCTGCATTCTGTGTTCATTACAACCAGGAAAATCAGCAAATAAGTGAAAAATATGGTATTCACACAAACGTGTAGCAGAGTACTGTTTAACCTTGAAAAAGAATCCTGTATTCTACAACATGGATAAAAGTAGAGGACATTCAGAGGCTCTGTTAATGCATTAGGAGGGACTGGGTGTACATATGCTCTCCTTCAACCCATAGTGAGATTCATCAGATTGGTAGCTGCAATGTATTTCAGAATCTGGGATCTTAAAGCAGATCTAGCCCCCCTGTGTAAAGGTAATTTACCCAGATGAAAATTGCATCCATTGCATTCACATAATAGCACTGTATTCTGAAAGTTGAACTAACCAAAACAAATGTGTGCTGACACAGGACACTTACAAAATTGTCCTTACACAGTTATTTATAGGCATGTTCTTCACATAAAAGTAGAAAGTCATGTCCACATAGCCTGTGTTGTCCCTGAAGAGTGTGGTAACCACATGAAACATACCTATGCTTTGCAGCCCTTCATCTCCTGGAGTCACATTTGTTTTGTACAGAAAAGCTTTCTTTTCTCGTGTTCATTCTGTTTCTGCAAGATAGGGACTTTGGAGTCAGTGGCAGCTGTTCAGGAGCGCACACATGTACTGAGATGTACATGTATTTTTGCTGAGTCAACTTATATTGATGTTGCAGACTAAGCAAATGGGCTGCTGCACTTCTTAACTGCACTCAGGAAGCAGGTGTTCTTTAGTCTCTCTAAGTTTTCCCTGAAACATCTCACAACATTTACAAGGGATATATCTCAAGTGTTCTTTTTAAGACCCAAGTGCACCTTAAAAAATTATTTTACTTTTTTAAAGTAATAAACAATGCTTTACCATTTGAGAAATAATTTAGATGTCTTCTTAAATCCATGCATTTATTTTTGCATCTTCTTTTAACAAAAGAAGTGAGTAAACAATAAATTTAGTAGATTACGCTGTTTGTCTTAATGTGTCCTAAAAATTCAAATTATTAAGTTATTTTAGCAGATTGTTCTAAGAAAATTAAAACTTTGATGGAAGATGAGCTCAGGTGACCAGGACATTGATTTGGGAGTGTGTGGCTTAGCAGTTCATTAACTATGTGTTAATTATGTATGATTACTCTTGAAAAGCTATGGTGGCTTCATCTTTTAGGTTGCTTCATTAAATCATTAATTTTCTGGGAGTTAACTAAGCCCGACATAATTAAGTCATCTCAGTCTCCACAGATTTTTATCCTCCCATAATGTCAAAAATTAAGCAATTTAGTATGAGATGATGTAACTTGCTCCCTTTTGACATATTGGCTTCATATTTTAGATTATCTGACATCAATTTGATGCATTTTTTATACTTAAACATTCCAATAAATTCATACTTTTAATTGTTTACTTACTATTATTGAATAGATATTTTACTTCTGTGTAGTAAGCCCATTTATGTATTTGAACCACTTCTTACCAACAGTTCTTTGTCCCGAGGCTACGTGAATCTGCTTCAGTTCATCCAGAACGTCATTTATACTGAAGGATTTGATGGCTCTAATCCCCAGGTATGAGTCCTTCCAAAGCCTTCTTTAGTCATGTGTAGAATGTTGTTTTCAAATCTCTGGGGCATGCTTGGAGAGCCTCAGGAAAATCAATAATGTGCACCCTGTTTTCACAGACAGTGTAAATGGGTAGGAAGTACTTGGGTGTATTCAGAGTTTTGGCTGGGTTCTCAGGATACACACAAAACAATCACATGCTTTGTAAGTGCTGATTGTCTTTAAATACTTATTTATAGCTTCTGAGATTAATAAGTAATTATGCTTTTTAATTATTTCTAACACTACCAGGTTCATATTTTTCTATTAAAATGTTATTTCTGTCATTCAAACCTTAATTCTAAATTCCCATATGTGTAAGCATTACCACAAGATTTTATGACTTGTTCCATTATATTTTGAATTGTTTCATTGAATAAAAGATGTTTTTGTTATATTTTATAGCATAACTGGTCTCTGTACCTCTAATTTTCCACTTTCTCCAAATTCCCACTACTGAAGATGTTCCACTTAGTTTAATTTAAACAAATGAGGAAGTTTTATTGTTAAACATCATTCCTTCCAAAGATTTTTCTCAGTTATTTTAATTGCACTTGACATAAAAAGGTTTGTATTATTGTATTACTTTAAGATATGTATGTTATTTTAACAAGTGTATCTCTACATTTGTTTTTAATGAAGACAAAGAAGCTAGAAACTAATTTTTAGCATCTTTATCTTTATTTGCTGTCAATTCATAAATTTTAATTTTTTTATCAATTTACTTGTATATTCAATAATTTCTCCATCACAAAATAAATTTTTAAATTGATTTGATTGCCAGTTTAATAGCAGGCTTAAACTATTTATGTGTATCTGGAAAGCATTTATAGATAGGTTTTAGTATTTCCAATAGTGTTTGTAGTGACCGCTGGTATTTAATGCAGTTTTACTTCATTCCTTATTGCTGCAGTTTTTGGTCCTAGCTGAGATTTATGGGTTCCGTCTCTTCTTTTGGTGCCAGTGTGTGTCTGGAGAGGCAAATTGGTCCCTGACAGACACCTTTCCCCACTTGCGGTGGTAGCTATGGAAACAGGCATGTCATAACAGTTCCTATGGTGCAGTGTGCAGAGCTTCTGCTCTTGCAGAATGATGACACCTCTTCTGAAAGCCAGAAATTTATAAAACGCAAAAGACTAACAGGAATCACTTTATTCTTCGCTAAGGAATATGTACATAAGCACCTTAGAAAGAAACCTAAGAATCCTTAGTAACTAACGTGTTGAAACAAAATCAAGATTGTTTCCTTGTTTATTTGGGTGTGGAAAAAGCACAACACTCTCAAGAAACAATTGATTTATTCTTGAAAATGGATAGAAAATAAAATGGAGCACATTTAGTTCCCTGGTGGTGAGAGGCTGTGTAACAGCTAACTTCCATAAAGACCAGACAGAATTGAGGTGAATGTTTCTATAGTGAATACCAAAAATGCTTAGAATTTTCAAATTACATTTAAATATACCAATAAGTCATTGAAAAGTCAACTTGCTATTTCTTAGAACTACAGTGTCGTTACTAAGGTATTAATTAACTCATAGAGTGTGTTGCTTGCCACGTTCCCTGGTCTGTACATCTGTCTCAGAAACTGCAGACAAGTTCAGGAAAGGCAAGTAGGTGCTCTTTTTAAGCAATGGTGTTCTTGGGTCAAAAAAATATTCTGATAGTGAAGTGAGTCCAACTTTTGAAAGAGAAATTTTCACTCCTTTGCACTTTCAAATAATTTGAACTAGTTGAATAAAACAGTTAAAACACGCTCTATAAAAGAGATTATTATCTATTTTCTGTAATCTATAATTAACCTTGGTAGTAAGTTAAATTGTGTAGCTCATCTATAAATATATTTGGGTGGAAATATTTAAAACTGTATTATAATATTATTTGAACATTGATTCTTTTAACTTGGCATAGTAGATTAAACATTAGATATTCTTTCTTATGGGAATCAATGTATTTACTGTGTAACTGTCAGCTACATTTTGTATTTTAAAAACTAATATCTGAGATAACACGAGAGATTCAGCTTTTGTTTCTGCAAATACCATTATATTTATGAAAATATATTTTTTATGTTGAAGTATTATGTTCATTTTTATTCTGATGTGCACTTAGAGATGTTATCATTCATTCATTATTTGACTCAGTGTTTTCATTCTTTCTATGTATATATGATAGTACATGTCAGTCACAAGGCATTTGTGACTCCTTAGTCCATGTCTAAAAGTGTTTTTAAACATTTAGTAGCTACTTTGTGCCTCAATAGTAGGTAGTAGTGACCATGTACTGAAAGACCAGTCATCTCTAGGTTCTGGACACTGCTCTCCTCTACCTTCACATTTCATTCTCACAGCTGTTTGATCTGTCCTTCAATTGGTTCTTTATTTCAGTTCTTTATTGCTAGCATTGCAGTGCTAGGACTTGAACCCAGGGCATTGCACATGTTAGGCCAGTACTACGCCACTGAGACATGCCTCCAGCTTTTATTCCCTGTTTCTATTTCCTCATTGTTCTCTCTATCGAGAAACTAACTTAGGCCTGCTACCATGAGATAACAAGTGTAGCAGTAACAAAGCAGGCCTTAGGTTTTTACCAGTTTACTTAAATGTAAGTTCTGAGTAACAAAGGAAGTATCTTTTCACTTTATTTCACATAATTTGCCAGAAACATAGTTGTACTTTTATTTTTAATAATTGTAGTAAGGTTTATCTTATTTTAATGTGTGTGTGCATGCACGTACATGCACATGTGTGTATGCTTATGTATGTATGAGTCAGGCACAGATCTCCCGGAGCTGGAGTTACAGCTGGTTGGGAGCTACACATGCAGGTTCTGGGAGGAAAAGGGGGGTCCTCTGCAAGAGTAACACCCACTCTAAACCCCTGTGTCCTCTCTGTAGCCGCCTCCCATATTTGTGCTTCTAATATCTTCCCCATGCATCTTTTCACTTCATCTTTCTGGGTGATACACAAATACAATTAAACACTTCATGACCAAGATTATAACATATTAAAAGCAGCTGAAAACTTTCATTTATACCGAACATATACATTGTTTTCTCATGCTAGGTTTCTACACAACTCAGTATAACTAGTATTTACATAATTTCATTTATATTGTATTGTATATTATAATTCCTTATCCCAGGGATAATTTAAAGTAGATTGGTAAATATCTATATTATATGCAATTATTTCATTGTTGTGTATAAAGGACTTGAACATGCATAGGTTTGGGAATCCAAAGCAATCTTTAGAATGAGAGCCCCCAGGGATACCAAGAAGTGACTGTATATACAGAATCTTACACCTACTACATAGTCCAAACTCCTCGTCTGTTTTATTCCCCTACCTAAATACTTTTGTCCTCTTGGGCTTTCAAATGTTTAGATTCTTTTGCACTATCGCCCTTTGTCAATAAGTTCTGTTTATAAAGGGAATGCACAGACTCAATTTTTATCTCCTCTATTAAGAAAATGGATTTACCTGATTAATAATCACTGTGGCTTAATAATGTTTAGTGCTATTTTATAGCAACAGCGAGTGATACATTTTAGGGCCCTGTTTCCTCAGAAAGCTCATTTAAACTGGCACATACCTGAAATTGTGGCTTTAAGAAAGAACACCTTACTTGGGAGGCAGAGCCAGGTGGATCTCTGTGAGTTCGAGGCCAGCCTGGCCTACAGAGCGAGATTCAGGACAGGCACCAAAACAATACAGAGAAACCCTGTCTTGAAAAAAAAAAAAAAGAAAGGCAGGAAGGAAGGAAGAAAAAAAGAAGGAATGCCTTCTTTATTCCATCGAAAATGTAATAATGATCTTCCAAATACTTGCATATTCCATGTTTTGTGTACACCTCTTTTTTGTACCCAGAAATACTGCTAGGTTGCTAAGGAACGCATTTACAAAACATTTCTTCAGTTAGAATAACCCAAACGAGAACTTGTAAACATATGTTGTCAGATACTTATTGACAAGTATCTTGCTTTTTTTGTTTTTTGGTGGGTTTTTTTTTTTTTTGAGACAGGGTTTCTCTGTGTAGCCCTGCCCATTGCCTCTCCTAGAGCTTGCTCTGTAGACCAGGCTAGCCTTGAACTCAGAGATCCACCTGCCTCTGCCTCTCGAGTGCTAGGATTAAAGGTGTGAGCCACCACCACCTGGAATATCCTTTTTTTTTTTTTTTTTTTTTTTTTTGGTTTTTTTCGAGACAGGGTTTCTCTGCGTAGCTTTGCGCCTTTCCTGGAGCTCACTTGGTAGCCCAGGCTGGCCTCGAACTCACAGCGATCCGCCTGGCTCTGCCTCCCGAGTGCTGGGATTAAAGGCGTGCGCCACCACCGCCCGGCTGGAATATCCTTTTTTAAAATATTTTATTAAAAAAAAATTATTTGGCACCATTATTTTAACCATAATGTCAGTAGTCTCTAAAAGTCATATGCTAAGTGTTAAAACACTGAACTTAAATTAGTAAATTAGTAAAAACAACTCCAATTAAAAAAAAAAACTAGAGGCAAATATAAATTATAAAACCAAAAAGTTTTAAAGCTGTAAACACCTTTCAAACAAAAGCTCACAGAGCAGGTGATAGAAAGCTAGATGAGTAATATAGACTTCATGGTTCATTGGAAGAGATGTAGAATTTTATAATGCTAGGAATACATTTGTAAGGTTCTGAATTAACCTTTTTCTCTACCATTACCTCCAATGTCTAATATTATTTGGGGATTTTACTATTATTGTTGTTTATTTGTTTGTTTTGTTTGTTTCAGAGACCAAGTCTTACTTTATACACCTGGCTGGCCTGGCACTTGTTTTATAGACTACTTTGGCCTTGAACTGAGGCTAATCCTGTGCCTCTACCTCCCAAATGCTAGGAATACAGGCAAGCATCACAACACATAGTATTTGTCTGTTGTTTTAACTGTCTCAAACAGAATCCTTGGACAAAATTCAAATTGGATTATTATCATGACCTTCAAGTTTTCAAAAAAAAATTTTTTTAAAAAACCTCTCCATTTGTTAATAGACAGTGTTTGCTGTGTTGCTGGATGACCTTGAACACCTACACTCAGTCAGTGGCCTGCACCAGTATCCTGAGTAGCTGGAACTGTTTATGTAACAACAGTTGATGACTGGCTTTTTCCTACTTTCTTTTATACAATTATAATCTAAAGCATGTTCTAGATACTCTCTTCTTACAAAGATTGCATCAGCTTGTACCACATCTACTGTCTGGTACTGTGAGTTTACGTAAGAACTAGTAGATAAAGAAGTGCTATATTTATAAGCAGTAACTATGTATTTACCTCCTCTCACTGTCTTTTAGAAAAAACAGAAAAACATTTTAAGAATAGGAATTCAGAACCTTGGCTCACCATTATGGGGAGATGACATTTGCTGTACAGAAAACTGTGACAACAGCCTCTGGCTTACCAAGTTCCTCTACGTTCTCCGTGGCCTTCTAAGAACCTCACTGTCAGCCTGTATCATCACAATGCCAACACATCTGATCCAGGTAAGACCTTGTCTTCCTTATCCAGTAGAGAAGTAGAGGACAAAGTGGCTTTAATTTTCATTCTCTTTATCACTAATGATACTCGCCACCGTTTTATGTGCTCATTGGCTATTTGAATATCTTCTTGTTTTTTTTCCATTTTTATTGGTTTATCTTATTATCAGTTTGTAATATTCTTTAAATAAAGTTCCTTTATGTATTTAGCAATGTGCTTTGCAATAGTTTTCTTCCACTCTGTGACATCCCTTTTCTTAATAGTCTTTTGAAAATACAAGGTTTCAAAAAAAAAAAAAAAAAAAAAAGAGCCGGGCGGTGGTGGCGCACGCCTTTAATCCCAGCACTTGGGAGGCAGAGCCAGGCGGATCTCTGTGAGTTCGAGGCCAGCCTGGGCTACCAAGTGAGTTCCAGGAAAGGCGCAAAGCTACACAGAGAAACCCTGTCTCGAAAAACCAAAAAAAAAAAAAAAAAAAAGTTTCAATCTTGATGAGTTTCATTGATTTTAATTGGTCATTTCCATTAGCCTTCAGTCTTTATTGATCTTGGCCTCTCTTAAGATCTTTTCCTATTTTCTTCTAAATATTTTGTACATTTCTTTTCTTGTTTTCATGAAATAACATATTCCTCTTTTAATTTTGTACACAATTTTGATTTGTGTTTTTGAACAACTTCTGGTTTCCACCATTCTAATTATTCATTAAGTAAATGTGTGATGAGACTTCACTGGTCCTCTTTGTACTCTGTGGCCCTTGAGGCAGTCCTCTGGTGTGCGGGGATTATAGATGTGAGCCATCATGAGCAGCAGTACATTTTTTTTTTTTTTGTTTTTTTTTACCAAAGTGCTTTATCATCTCAAACATGTGATTTCATGTGATCTTAAATATCTTATACATTACAGTCTTGTATGGAGGCAAGGCCAGACTTCATGTGGCTTTATAACAATGTAATATTAGTATGACCAAAAACTTCTTTGCACAATGCCTGGTTTTTCCTAGATAGATGACCAGTAAATGTGAGTTGAAGGAATATTGATTCTCCCTTGGAAGATTATTTCTAATACCTAATTATTGAAACTACATGTATGTTTTTGTTTTATCATACCTAGACCATTCCAACAAATGCTAAATGCACTAAAATACCATTGAGTTGCATTAATTATATATAGTAATGCTACACGTATCTCAAAGCCATGGTTGAGAACTGAGGCATAAATAACAAGACAATTTCTACTCACTGGCCAGGAGAATTTATTTCTCATAAACATGATAGGTTAGCTTGGGTTTCCTTTGCAGGCCCTTAACAAATAATTCTTAAACATAAGCTATGTTTTCATTATCTAATAACAAAATATTATGTATTTTTATGTTATTACTATGATGATCTTGAATCTGTAGAAATATTGGAGGGAAACTCCTTTCTCCAATAGTGCTGAACATGCTCTACATGCTTGTAATGTTTTCATTGTTCATCATGTTATTTTCAAATAAATACTTCAATAATAGCTTGGTTACAGATGGTGAGCTTGTTGATTTTGATGATAGCTCTGAAGCTACAGGTGAAAGTTCAACTCTTCATACTCGCCCTGCAGCTACTTACAAGGCACTAGCATCTCAGCGCCTTTCTGTCCATGGATCTTTACCACAGCTCTGTGAGATGCTCAGTTCTGCTTCCCAAGGTGATCCAATTGATAAATGACAGGGCCCATTTTTTCCCTCAGATTCTAGCCCTTTCCATCTTTATAGTTACATCACATAGCTTCTCAGCCATCACAAAACCTACAGCTTAGCTCTTGGCTAACACCGCTATTATTTAGTACTTTTAAGGACAAAATTATCATTGCAAAGTCCTCAACAAATTAGATTATGTGAAAGATTAGGCAAAAGTTTCGTTCTTGACAAGGGACAAATACGTGGATATGTTTTCTTTTGCAAAATTACAAGTAAAGAAAAACAGTTGTGAAATAACAATTTTATATTTATTTTTAAAATACTATGAAAATTTTTTAAGGAAAAACAAAAGGCTATGTTGCAAGTGATTGCTACTGTCAAAGCTCCCATCCACCATGATGATGTCTCTGACAGACTCCTTTAGCCTGTGTTCCAAGGAACAACAGTAGTACTCGTAGGAGTTGTCATGTCAGCCCCTCTACACCACAGGTCAGATGGTTGAATGACAAGGACAGGTAGTCAAAGGGTAGAGACGTTTAAGCCTTTGTAAAACAGTATTCTTTAAATTTATGCTTTTTAACATATTGAAATAGAAATAACAAGATTTAAGGTGAGACAGGTGGTGTGTTTAAAGTTAAGCACTATAACTGTTCCTCTGAAAGAAAAATGATCTTAGTAAAACCACCCACCACCTTCTAACATTTCTCATTTCCTCACAGTTCTACAAAGCTATCATACAGTGGCATGTTTCTAGCCCTGCTTATCAATGGTTTATAAAAAAAATTGCCTTAAAAACTATATATTTAGCTAGGTGATAGTGGTGTACACTTGTATTCCCAGCACTTGGGAGGCAGAGGCAGGTGGATCTCTGTGAGTTCGAGGCCAGCCTGGTCTACAAGTTCCAGGACAGCCACAGTGGGTACATAGAGAAACCCTGTCTCGAGAAACTATAAAAGGGGGGGGGGGGGCAAGAAACTATGTATTTGTTTTTGTATCAATACATTCAGCAAATGTAACTTAACAATTTGTTCAAATCAGGTATGATATAAGTAGGGAATAAAACTCGTGATAACTTACAAAGACTGGAAGGGAAAGCAGAGAGAGTAAGAACTGGTGGCAGTTCGCTTAGAAGCTCAATCAGAAGCACTGGGGAGGTGGTTAGTCAGTAAGCATGAAGACCTGAGTCCGGTCCCCAGAGCCCACGTAAAAAGCCAGATGCAGTGATGCCCACTTGTCATTCTAGCACTGGGGAGGAAGATACAAGTGGACCCTCCAGACTGGCTGCAAGCCCCAAGTCTCGGTGACAGACCCTGTCTCAAAAAAGAAGGTAGAGGTGGTTGATGCTTAAGGAATGACACCCAAAGTTGTCCTCTACACACACATACGTGCACTTACACACACACACACACACACACACAAATTAGCATATGAATATACAAAACTGAAAGATTGAGATTGTTTCATAGAAATTTGTGAAGTGATTACCGTAGGCCACTTGTAGTCCTACACTCTTTAGATAGTAACTCATGTAATCCTTCTACTATGTGCTGATGCTGTTTTCTTTTCTCAAGATACACAGCAGAAGTTAGACCTGAGCAGCTCCTTTCTAGTTCATGTTCACTTAGCTACCATTCTAAGCTGCTTATTCCATAAAGATACTGGCTTAGAATTGAATTAAGGAAGATGGGAACAAAGCAGTATTCAATTAATTTAAAAAAAAATAATAATGTGCTTTTGCAGGTGGAAATGCTCAATAAATTACTTGGTCTTAGTTAGTTTTCTCAGTCTTAGCTTCTTCATCTATAAAAATGTGGCCCAAAAATACACAATTCAGAGGATGAAAAACACCAAGTACTGACACATCGTGGGCATTCAGGAAATGTTAGCAATCATCATCAGCACTGTGTATTACTTGAGAGACCTTCAGAACTGATCATCTGAGCAGAGAGAGCTGTCAGAAATTTAAAATGTTCAGTGTGCTGATGCAATGGAAGGACTGAGAGAGCAGCTCAGAGGGGGCACCAGCTTGGCATGCTCGAAACTCTGGCTGCCACTACCCACAGCAGAAAGAGTGGAGGTCTTCAGCTCCCTGATCATTTTTAATGAAAACCACTTGGCAGTATCCTCTCTTGGATTAAGTTTAAGGCAGAGACATGCTTGTCCATTTCTTGGGAGCATAAACTACACAAGACTCACATCAGTTTTCCCACCATGACCAGTACTATTTCTGGAGTGCCTAAGACAGAGTTGAAATGGTGCTTGTGTGACTAAGGGCAGTTTAGCTCACTCACTCACTCACCCACTCATTTATTCATTCAGATACAGCAGGCATGATAGGTATCTATGGAGATAGCGTATTAACATGACAAACTCACTGTACTCGGGGATGCGAAAGATAGGCTAAACAAAAATTAATATGAGTGCTTGTGGTTTGGGTCGGGTGTTTTTGTTCTTGTTGTTCTAGGTGTTTTGAAGTTTTTGGTGGTTTTTCACCTATGTATGGTGTGAGTGTGTGTGTGTGTGTGTGTGTGTGTGTGTGTGTGTACTTGTGTTGGATATTTGAGCTTTGGTGTTGATAATTGTTTCTGTCAGGAAAAAGAAATGTCGTTTGATATCCTTGGAAATTTTGTCATATAATTAAGCATCTTTAAATTAGCACTAGACTAAGAGTATATAAAATATTTTCATCTCTTAGAGTGGTAAAACAGCCAATCAGTGTTCTTATCTTAGTTATTAGCATTCTGTCAGACTTGTACAGTAATGATTAGTTACCCTTTATTGTACTTTTGGCATGCTTCCCATGTGTAATTTCATTGTAGGGAAGGAACACATAGTTAAGGAAATTGCAAAAGAGGGGGAGAAGTTAAAATAGGGAAAATAATAGATTCAAAACTGATTTTAACTTATTGTTGTAATGATACTTCTAAGCAGAATGAACAAGGGTGATTTTAAATTTCTTATTTGAAGTATTTTATGTTCAGTCTCAAAACTTTAAACTTGAAATTTTTTATCTCCTTTGAATTAAAGGTTATTTCTATAACAGCACAATAGTGTACTTTGAAGTAAATGTGTAAGAAGTAAGTTCTAAATATCATTTTTAAGGAACTAAAAATATTTAGCAAGTAATTATGAATGTCTTCAGACATAAGTGTAGTTTTAGTTTTCCTTATGAAGTAGTAGTATTACTCATAGCTCTCTTGCTAGAGTAGAGTTTAATATCTACCCAAAGACATTATCCTAAAATGTATGTGAAGATGGCCTCATTGCAGATGATGCTTGTTACGTATTGAACTGTGGGGTGCAGTGTGACTAGGGCAGAGCCACGGTAGTGCCCTACATCCCAGCCTTACTCTGTTCCCACATCCCTGCTGAGTAGTTGTTCCACTCGCCAAGAAGCCTGTTAAAGAGCCCCTGAGAGCATGTGTACAGCCCTCCATGTTAATAGTTAATTGGTGAGGATGGCAAGATGAGAGGACAGCCGAGCATGTGGTCTCTCCGACTCGGGCAGTAGACAGGCCTTTAGTGACAATAACGGCAGATGCTCACATTCTCACGGCTTAGCTATCCACTCTCGTTGACTCCAAGTTATCATAGATTGAAAACAAAGGTTATATCTAAGAAAAGTAACTAACTCTTTAAACCCTTCTACATGTTAAATTGTAAGAATATTTTAACTTTCAAAACTTTATGTATAAATGACTATATGAATGATTATTATCTTCCTAATTATGCACTGTACTCCTGCCCCCCCCCACACACACACACACACACACTTACTATTGGGAACAAATGTTTTTCTCCTTTGATGCTTTTTAGCAAGATTTATTTTTGGCAAAGTAACTAAAGTACTTTAAAATGGCATGTTTTAATTTCTATATCTAGTCAGATATGACACCTTCATTTCTTTCTGATTTATACATGGGAATTGTCTTAACTATTGGTGAGATTTGTTATCTATCTCAAAATTATGTAAACATTTTATATCTTTTATTTTCAATTCCAGTGACAGCTGTGTGCCTATGAAAAAGGAGAAGCAGTAATATTTCTTTCAGGAAATAAACACTTGGTTTTATGCCTAAATACAGTTTTGTTAGCAAAAGAAAAAAAGATTTCCTGTGGCTCATATACTTCTCACGCAGCATGACAGGTTATCTTTGATTTGTGTTTTCTTTATAGATTAAAAACACTTTAACCTAAAACTGTTAGAAAGTAAACACTGGCACACTTGGTATTAAAATGAAGGGTTATTTTCCTATATCTTTCCCATAACTTTCCTTTCAAAGACTATTTACTTTTCATTATGCTAGTTTTTATCAGTGTTGTCCAAATCTACACTCTTTAAGGAACTTTTCAATATAACCTACAGTGTTCCTCAGGCTGTGATAACGCAGGGTGAAAATCTTTTGTGTTTGCTGAGAAACATCAGTGCCTGAACTGCTGAAGCTTTCTTTGTTTCAGAACAGACTGCAAATTTAAAACTAGACTGCAGCATGTTTTTATTTATTGTTATTGAAACTTGGTTACTTGATATCTGTATCCAGTGTTTTTATCACATAGTTACTCTCTTCCAATGATATGATCCTTAGAGCATTTACCCAAGCTTCTCATTGAACAAAACTTAACCACTGCTAATGGGCCCGTACCAAAGAAAATGCATTTCCTGCTTTAAAAAAGAGGCGACCCTATCTCTTAACAACTGAATGAGGTTTAAACTGTTACCTTAACTAAGAGCTTTTCAGATTAGTCGATAATATCAATATAATACTAGAGCTTTGAAGCCACAGAAATGAGTAATGCAGAACATTTGTCTGTAGAGAAACTTTCCCATCTATAACACTGGGTCCAGTGCCGGAATTTTACCAGCTAAACCAAGTCAAGCCATGCCTGCCTTTACAAATCACTAATATGAATTTTGCAAGTAGACTCCAATGGTATTCTAAATTTATCTTTTATTTTCAGATAAGTAAGAAGTAATTTTCATTCTTAAATAAGAAATAAGACAGTGAAGGTGTCAAAGGTGTTTGCTACTAACCCTGACAATTTGAGTTTGGTTGCCAGAATCCACTTAGTGGAAAGTGAGAACCAACTCTTGCCAAATTATCCTCTGACCATAGATAGGTAGGTAGGTAGGTAGGTAGTTGACAGACAGACAGACAGACAGACAGACAGATAGATAGTGTGTGTGCCCATATATAAATAAATTAACACAAAAATTCCATATACAAACAAATAAATGGGTAAATGTGCATGCTGTGTATAAATAAACACATGTGCCCATATACATATAAATAAATGAGTGGATGAATAAATGAGATCTAATGTAAAGAGTTAAATATAACTGCTTGGTAAATCATCAAACTTTTGTTTATAACTATAAAATTTTGAAAAATATTTTTACCTGTAATTGTTGTGATAATCATTACAGGAACAGATTGGCATATTTTAAATTATTTTATCTTACATATTAGACTATTTAAATGGCTTTTTAAAGGGACATTGTGAGTTTGGAGGGATGGGTAACTGCTTAAGAGCACATACTGCTCTTCAAGAGAACCTGAATTCTGTTCCCACCACCCATGTCAGGCAGCTCCATGGGGTCTGACTACTCTGGTGTTCACAGACACCTGCACACATGTACACACACCCACAAAGAGAGACATGGTTTTAAATAATCTTTACAACTCTACTTTAATAAGGAGAATATTTAAGGATGAACATTATGGACGTAACCTCCTGATCATAGCTACCCATACTAATGGATAAATAAGCTACATATTCTAGGTGTCATTTCCTTCATGATTCCTCTCTTAATCAAGGTATTGTCATCTAATAACCAACCTGTAATAGTTTCAGATCTTAATTGACCCAAAAGTGATTGTAGGGAAATGACACATTTACAAGGTTGAAAAGAACTTTTTTTTTCAAGTGAACTGAATTATATTCAACTCATTTAAGTCTTAGACTGTATGTGTCAAATTCTAGTAACTTTATGTAAGTCTAGTAAGCTGTAAAAATAGTTGATTTTTCCATAAAATAGCAAATAATAGAACTATTTCAACCCTCTTGGTAGAGGTTGGGATTCTTAGATTACTCAGTTGTTTTCTGTTCAGTATGCATATCAGCAGCATCTTGTTATAGTCTAAAACTGCCACAGCTTGTGTGCATCATACATGCACTATATATTTAACTGGTTTTCTTGGTCAAAATGGCTGAAACTTTTACACTTCACATTATCTATAATTTGCCTACTGAATTTCTTCCTACAGCAGTACATGGAGCGTTTTTGTATTAATGTAGTTATACACATTAAATATGAGAAGGATGTAGTAACTGCCAGTTAAATTTGTGTTCATATTAAAAAGGAAAAATACCATTTAGAACACTTTTTATTGTGTTTCATGTAACCGAAGTATATTCAGTATATTGTAAAGAAAATAATCTGTGTGTGTGTGTGTGTGTGTGTGTGTGTGTGTGTGTGTGTGTGTGTGTGTTCACTTTCTCTAAAACAATTAGGATGTTGTTTCATATTGTGACTGATATGTAGTGTTAGCTGTTATTAGCTAAAAGGCTGTTTAGGGCCAAGCTGAAATTCATCAGTGTATGAAGAGTAGAGTGTCTCATGGCATAGAGAGTGAGTCATTGTTGGGGCATATGGGACCTTTGGCTGCTGGACCACATCTTCTTTCTGGTGACCAGTGTCTGGGCAGAGACACAGCTGTTGTGAGAGCAGAAACAGGCATGGACCTGTGTGTTCAGTATATGTGAGCTGGAAACCAGCAGAGTGGGGAAGGACCTTTGACATTATTTTTACATAGGGTTTTTTTTTTTTGGTATTAAAAAAAAGGTAGAAGTGTAACTGTGTATTTCATAAGTAAAATTATTAAATCTTTTATCCTTTGTGTTACAAGCTATCTGAAGAATTCTTGTGAGAAAATTAGGACTTTTGAATTATTTCTGTTTTCTTACTCGGATGCTTACCTTTCTTAAAGCATGCTTAGTGTCTGATAAGAGATATTTATTTATTAATGCTAAGACAAATGTGCTTGTTACTAGTTATATTTTCCAGCTGCTTAAGTACCAGGTCAAATATTATGCCCTGATGTTATATTTTAGCCCTTTGCTATTAATTACATTATTATTATATAAAGAGTTCTAGCTTTTTAATAATGTTTTCATACCCTACGTAGTTAATCTTTAATGTTGGGGAGTACAAAGGGAGGGATTAAATTAGCCTTGTAACCTCTTTCTCTTCCAGGCTGATGATGGAAAATAAAAGCTCTTAGCCACAAAATGTAACACTTAGAATTAATATTTAATTAGACTATCAAATTGTACAGTGTGGCTGAAAGCTTCCAAAGAGTTGTTAGTGCCACAATTGACCTACAGGTTTAATAATAACTCACTTCTAGAAGCAAGTGCCAGTTCAGCAGAGTAGAGCCACTAAGAAAGTCCTGAGAGATTAAAATCAGCAAACCAAATGGCAGGCAAGGATTCCTGGGATGGAGCCTTCTGGAAAGCTGGGAGCTGGAATAGCTTTTAAGCCAGGATTCAGATGAGAACAGTGGGTGAAAAAGCTGATCCCTCCTGTTCTGGGAGCTTCTGGTTGTAGGCCAAAATCTTAGAACAGATTTTTACTAAATGTTTTTGCTGCAGCTATTAACTTACATTGAAAACCAGATATCGAATAATTTTTCTATAAAATTTAACTAGTTTTTTGTGTAATCATTAGTTCTTAATATTAGTACATAAAATCTGTAAGTTCAGCTCATTAGATTATCGGGTAGGTTTGGCGCTGTACATCTATGCTGTTTTGCTGTGACATGCTGTTTCCTTGTTCCCTGTATAGTTGATTTATATGGTTCATTTCTATATTATTTCATTACAGAGCATTACACAGAGCCAGAGAAAGAGATTGGGAAATCCATAGCCCAAGACTTTTTCTTTAAATCATATGTGGTATATATAGATATATCTATATCAAGGAGTATGATTTAAAGGCATAATTTTAGAAAGCTTACATTATAAAGCAGTTCTACATTTGCTTATGCTTATGATGTAATTAAATTATGAGATAAATAATTAGACCTCCTGGTGAAACATTGGATTCCTATATATTGGAAAAATTCATATGCTGAAAGTAAGGTATTTGCAAATGTGTAGCTATAGAACAGAGACTAAAAGGGGACACTTTAAATAATGTATTGGTTATATCTTAAATAATGAAAGAAAAGCGAGTCATTAGTTAAAATCCAGCAGGTGAGGACCTTGCCAGCAGAGGGAGTAGTCCTGTCTTGTGTCAGGTTCCCATCACTTTCCCACCTGCCTCCGCCTTTTCCCAGCCAGTCTCCCATCTGGACCTGGCTCGGCTGCCTGTTCCCAATGACAGGCTATCATTTTATACTCAATGTGGTATGAGTCTAAACTGATCTTAAACTTTAGTATCTCTAAGCTGCCAAAGCATCACAGACATTAACTGGATACTCCGCTTTGGAGACAAAAAAGTAAAGTAGAATTTATCACTTGAAACATTTTTTTACATAAAGAACCAAGGTATCTGATTAACTTCCATATTGTAAAAATAGATGGCAAAAAGTCTTGGGGAGAGCTTGAAATTGATTTTGAATACTATATACCATTATTTATTCTAGCCTACCTTTTATTTTCTGCATTCCATTTCTGAGTATTTAGAACATGTTCTATTAATGTTTTATATCAATGTTGAATGTTGACTGAAAAACAAGCAAAACTTGTATAAATATATACTCTGCCCTTGTAAACAAATGGTATTTCTAAAATCATGCTCTAAAACCAGGAACCAGCCTTTTCAAAACAAAGTTAGAATACTAAGTGAGAGATCAGATAGAGCACACAAAAACATGTGGTTTCATTGCCTTTTACTAGTAAGACATGAAAAATGCAACTGTTTCTTTCTCCTTAAGCTGAAATATATTTGCCTTCAGCTCCTTTGTGCAATGTTTTAAGCTTTAGGGAAAAAATGGTAGTTTTATTATTTCCTTGCATGAATGTTATTATGAGATGATACCAAGAGATAGGTTCCACTTAAATTACATTATTTACAAAAAGTTTTCTCTATATTCTAAAATAAGCTGTGAACTTTAATAAAAGCATTAAATCTGTAATGATTTAATTTAATAGACATTGTAAGTCTATTAGTATAATTTTATCAGATAAAATTACATTCTTTATTAAGCTCAAAAATAATAAACAGAATTGTCAAAATCATATTGTTTCATAGTCTTCATTTTAATATAATTGAGCACATAAGAAATTATGAAAAGTATTCTTCCTCAAATATCCCTGGATTTGTCCTTTGTTTAACTTTAGTGTTGGATTTCATAACAAAGAAATGTGTGCATTTTTCAAAAAAGGTTTGGTATCCCAAGCTCAATTGTGGGAGTTCTCCATGCACATGTACACCTCCTGTCATATACCGGCCAAACAGAAAGGAATTATTTCCTTCTCCAACTGGAGCCATGCTTTGTCCAGATCTAATGTTCATGCCGCCCTCAAATGGGAGCTTTTCTCTCATATTCTTTGCTATCTTTCTTAGATAGTATAAATGAAGAACCCGAGTGTATTCTTGAGACAATGTATGTATGCTTTATTTCAATTGGTTTATTCCTCGGAAGTCTCTTGGAAATTAAAAAACTGATTACTCTTTAATCCTCAAGTTAAAATATTTACTAGAAATTTATTCTGTGCTGGCACAAATTGTGTCCTTTTTATTGTTGTGGTAATTAGTGTCATCAAAGTAAAGGAATGTTCAGAGTTTAAAGTGTCACTGTCCCTGCTAACTGATAGCTTAGATTTGTGTTAGAACAATTGTGCTAGCTTTACATGACAGTAGTGGAATTTTTACTTTCAAATTCCTACTTTAACTTTATTAGCTTTGAGTTGAAAGGAAGTATTAAATTAATCTTTGAGAATTTAAAATCCATTTCATAGATTTGATATATCTTAAATGAAAATGTGCTACCATTCTTTAAAAGCAAACAAGCAACAGTCAAAGCAAAAACTCACCAGGTTCTTGTGAATCTAAATTACAATAAAATGGCCGACAACTGAGTAGTGTAGTTCGTCTTGTTTATTTGCAGCAGCATCTGATGTGAGTTGAATTTACACAATTAAGAAGTTACACTGGAACAGAGAATATTAAGGGCCCTTTCTGCAACTTATGACAATGCCCTCCGAGATTGCCAGCAAACTCTTAAAACTCCTAGACACCAGCTCTCTTCTCTTCTGGCTTCCCTCCTAGTCATGTCTTGGCTCCTATCCAGAGCTGACAACCTTCACCCAGGAGCAAAGGGAGATTTGTCTAGAAGAAGAAGGATTTTTGAGTCATCCTAGATTTTCCTATCCAGATGGGCAAGGAGGAGGGGTGGCAATATCATTGTACATACTTGGGTGATGTCACTGTGGCACATGTGCACTATAACCATTAATTTAGTCATAATGGCTAAGTTCTGATATCCTTATTCAAATATTCCTCCCTTGAAACTTTAATTTAGCAATTCCAAAATTAAAATAGAAATATTGTATGTGTTCTTAGGTCTTGATGGTAGATTCTGTCACTTCTTCATTGCAACTGAAAACCAGAAAGTTTCACATCTTTGCTAATAAATAAAAGTGCTTAGAGTCCGGGAGGAAAGGAATGGAGAAGTTTAATGTCAAAATCCCTACTCTGGGCACTATGCTAACGATTTCAGAGCACCACTGACTGTATGATAATTTTTACATACAGTGTATTCCTAGCAAACTGAATTGTGATTATTATGCTTTCAAGGGTTTTCTAAATGCATCAATTTTTGTTCTTTTATGTAAATTCACCTATCTTTATCTATAAAAGACCATTTAGTATTAATACAGAGACTTGAAGGCCCTTGTAATAAGCACGGCTCTAAGATAATACCACATTGGTGAACAATTACTCTTGAACATACACAGGCAATCACATCTTTTTTAATCTTTAAAAAAAAAATCATTTCCATGCTCAATTATCTTTTTATGTTCCTATAAATAAGTAGAGACTCATTGTGTTTATTATAAAAAAATAAAGTTATCTTCGTCAGAAAACAGATGTTGTTCTTTTATAATTTTCCATCCTTATTGTATAGATGATTTCATATATTTGTATAATTTTCACAATTAAGCTGGTTAGCCACATTGCACCAACTTTTGCAAATAGCTGTGCAGAAGGCAGTAAGATCACTGTTCAATGTAACCTCTCTTATGATAACAATATCATTAAATGTTTATTCTTAGCATAAAGCTTGATGATAGCTTTTTAGATAGATTTTAGTTTATAATTAATAACAGTGATACAAATGTAGAACTTAGAAATACAATAAGTAAGATACATGAATGAGTGAACATATCTCTGAGAAATTTTGAAATCAGGCTGTACATGCTACTTTATATTTAGAATTTATTAGTTTTCTTGAGTGAATATAATTAATCACTTGTTTTATAAGTTGTTTTTAAAAAGACCTAAAAGATTGATAAATATTACAGCCTTTTAGTGGTTTATTAGTTAACTTTAGGGTTAATTGAAAGAAGGAAATAGCAATGTCCAGTTAGTCATTTAAATACACAGCGCTTCTTTACTGTTAGAGTGGAAATCAGTTCATCTTTACACCTTACAGTTCTGCTAATCATATAATTGAGAAGCCCCGAGTTGATATGCCTGAAATCTTGAGTAGGTGAACTCTAACAAACTTAGAATTTAGATACAAAGACTCTGCTTTTTATTTATAGATAAAAGTAAATCTGACCTTTTGATTAAGAAATACTGTCAGTTGCCTTGATAAGCTCTTGCTCATCTGAAGGTCCGTGATATGAGTACTCTTCTCAGTAGAATTTATACTAAAAATGAAATGATAGGCGCCTGCTGGTTAGTATCCAAGATTCTTCCTGATGGGGGAACCACATGGTTTTTCTTCATCTCCCACTTGTTCTCACCCTTTCCTACCAACGCAGCCACGCCCCACCCCCATCCCAACATTGTTCAGTACTCAGCACAATGAATCATTTTCAAGTTGACTCATTGTGAACTGTCTCCCAGCTGTTGGAATGTCTGGCAGACATTTTTGTTTGGGTGAAGAATAACTGGCTGAAACCCAACCTGGATGAGTTTGATATAATAGTCTTTGGCTAAAGAAATATTGAGAGATGTTTCTGGCCTCTGAAGCCCCTGTTATTCCTGGAGTAGTACCATTCCCTGTGGCACAGCACTGAAAGGAAGGAATCAATCTGGATTATTTTCTCACCATTGAGTGAAGAATTGCCATAAGAAAAATAGCCATTTGCTGATTTTGTATGTATTCTATACTTAGTGTGCCCACATAATTGAAAGTTTTTTTAAAGATAAAGAAAACTTTTTTACACTCCTTTTAAGACCAAAGACTAGAGGCTGAACCGTCTTCCACACAACATGCCCTCCTCTATGGAGGAGCTTCAAATACTGCCTGAGGTGTGAGCTAACCAACTATTTCAGCAGAATGTTTGGAAACCCAAACTGCTGTGCATCCCCTTTGAATCATATAGTATCAGCATACCCTCTTTTAGGTCCACTCTCATCAGTCTTTACAGAGGCACTTAAGAAACAGAAGAACAGCACTAAACCCAGTAATAGTCATGAAGCTTTTGCAAAATGAAAATCTTTGTGGTCTCTCCTTTAACAGAAGACATAGCACTGAACAGGCCAGTTTTCTTGGCTGCCTTACATCTCACATTCTTTTCTTCTAAATAGTTTTTAAAGTAATGGATACTACCAGTCTGTAAAATGAGAGTCCCAAAATTGCACAAATAATGATTGGTTTCAACAAATCTGTATCTGTAGAGCAAAAATGTCCTGATGTATTGTTTTACAGGATTATGGTTTTCTAGCTATCACCCTGTCAGAAGCTACAAAAAATACTGAATTTCTATTAAGTAAAATAATTGCAATGATTTCGCTTTCTTAACCATGAATTCGGGGCGGGGGGGGGACTTTTGAGTCATTACTGTCTAGGAATTGGATTTTCTGTGCTTAGAACCATGTTGATGTATTCTAATCTAGCACCAGTACATTTCCCAAGCTGTTCTGCTTAGCACTGTGGAGTTCGTCTCAAGCTGGGTTCAGGAAGAAGGTGTTGGCCATTGGTCAGTGCTGGTCATAGTTTCTTTGCCTTTGCTTGTGCTCTAGAGCCAATGGTAGTATCTGGGAAGGGATGCAGCAGACTCCAGAACTAGCCATGTGGCAGCCCTTTAGCCAGACTTCTCTCTGTTTCCAATATGTCTAATACGTTCACCTTGCCTTCCACTCTTTAACATAGAATACCTGTATAGATCAAGCCATTCAACTAGGAGACTATTCCGTCTGCTTTTCAGACTCTAGTAGCTTTAGCTTTTATTTATGAATATTTCTTATCTCCACTACAATTTGTATTCAAAATAGTGGTTCTGTATAGATGTTTATTTTGTAATTAATTATGAGAATTCTATTTCTGTGTTTTTCAGAATAGAGCAATTACTACTCGTGTGAGAAATTTGTCAGATACAGTAGTTGGTCTGGAATCTTTTATTGGTTCAGAGAGTGAAACCAACCCATTATATAAGGATTATCATGGTAAGTATCATCTTTCTCATGAACAGAACATGTTCTGAGTGCTTCTTCCGTACCTGAGAGCATACTCCTGGTCTAGTCAGAACATCTGCTGTAACATAGTGGGGATTTTATTGCACCCCACATCTGTTAAATCTTTTCCCTTCCTGCTTACTAATTCCATTTCAGCCATTTATTTGTCAAACTAAGATTGCAGATTATAATTGAATGTAGCAAACCCAGGGTCTGAAGTATTGTTGTGCCAATGCATAGCGTTTCTATGAAATCAGTCATATATATATCAACCATAGTTGAAATAAGTATATTACATATATCCCTAATTTTAAAAACTAAAATATGAAATGCTTCTGGTCCTAAGCATTTTGAATAATGAATGGTCAACCTGTAACAGCTTAGCAACATTTCTATTATATGTATAAAAGTTTATACTTTAAAAGCTAGCTGTGTCATAAGGTGCATCCTGGACTAAGATGTAGCTCAGTGGTAGAACATTTGCCTGATATGCACAAGGCCATGGGTTCAATCCCCGCACTAGCACCTTAAGTGGGGTGGATGGGGGGAGTTACATACTACTTTGTCACCCTGACATAAACCCAGAAGAAGTGACTTAGCATTTTACTACATTACAGTTTTGTTTTATTTGCTTTTGATACTAGAGATTAAACCTCTGATCTTGTGCATTCTAAGTATAGATTCTACCATTCAAGACTATTCTCAATCCTCTTTTTTAAAACTTTAAAAATACTTTGGTCATTTGGCTGATTGAAAATTTTTTTAAGAAATCTTTTTTTTTTTCTTATAAGGATTTGACTAGTAGAAGGTTAGTATTTATGTGCATCTTGGGCCTAAACTCAATACAAAGTGTTATAAATAACACCTTTACCAATTATGTATTCTAAATAAATGTAACTAATAGACTAAAGACTTCCCAACTTGCTTTAAGTTTGCTACCTTTGTGACAACAAGGCAGTTAGTTTGCTAACACGTACGACTCTGTAAGAAGGGCATGAAGGTGCTTTGTATAATTGATAGTGCTTTAGAAGTCGGCCTTTAGAACAATGATGAAACAACCGAAGCTAACAAGTCTTCTGTTGAATGCTGCACAACTGTAAGTTGTGAACCACAGCTACAGTAAAACAGTGGGCCGCGTGATTGCTTACCTCTCTAAATGCGCAGAGCAGATATGTCCAGGTTAACCCTATGTCAGATTTATTTGATAAATAAATCATTTTTCACTATGATGAGAAGAGGTCTAAACTAATTTGGTTATTGTTGTGTATCACTATTATATTTTCTTTTAAAAAAATCAATTTAGGTGCTAACCTTAGTAAGTTATATTACCATTTATAGCCATTCATTTATAAACTTACTGATATTCTACGTATATTTTGGTTAAAACAGTTCAAAGGTTGAACTGTCATTCTTTGTGCTAAAATCTCTGAATTAGTAAATTATTCTCCATGTATAAGAGTAATTCTGATTATTTGTAAGTTTTCTATTAATAAGAAGAACCTTAAAATAATTAATGAATTATATAAGGCCTTCTAACTTATTACCTAACAAGCACATATACTATAAGGGTAAAATGAGAAATGTGCTGTCCTTATCTCTGTTAAGTGTATTTTACTAAATAAGTATGTATGAGATATTTTAGTTGTTAAGAGCTTAATGAGTTGTTAACAGTCTTAATGAGAAGTAGGAGGTAAATATGATCAAAATACATTCAATGAAATTCTCAAATAATTTATTATAATATATTTAAAATATAGGCATTCTTATTTTAATGAATTATTTTGAAGAAGTTGTTTGTAACAGTGAAGTTACTTGAAGGCTTACATTGTAAATCTAAACTCATGCATACGTTAGTGACCATCCATGTACACACACATAAGCAAGCAGTTCTGTAAGTAAGGTTTGCCTGCTCTAATCTGAAATTTGCTATCTCATATTCCATGTTCAGGGATCAGTATCCCTGAGATGGTATTTTTAAATATGAGCTGAGTCAGGCAAAAAGGTGCACTGAAGAACCTTCCATGTCTTCATCTGTGGGAACTGACCCCTAGTTTAGTCAGAAACTACACAAAAGCCTTCCAGTGCCTTGTCAGGAAAGATTAGCAAGTGTTTCTGCTGACGAGGCCCCGAGCTCACGGTTTACCTAGTGTTGCTGCAGAGCTTCTAATGGCCACATAAGGGCCTAACGTGCCATAAAAATCAGTGTTTCCGGATGGCATACAGGCTAATGTTTGATTTTAGACTGTGCTGAAATATAGTTTTCTTCAGTGTACAAAATGAAATACTTATTATTGGTGTTTTGCAGGTTATCAGTAACCCAAGAGCCTTGTTTTGCTGGCTGCTTACTGGTGCATTTAATAAAATAAAGATCGCTCAGTGGTGCTGTGGGCAGCATGCAAGGTGATAGCCATATTTGCTTACTGTAAATACGAAAGAAAATCACACGCAGACCGGCTGTAGTTTTGACAAGTATTAAGATCCCTCTTTACATCTGTACTCCTGAACCAAAGTGCAATTAGTTTTCCTCGCTCAAGGATTTCTGTTTATCTTATTCTGCTTGATTACTTGAGTATAATCACACCATTTGCTTCACTGCTCCTGGTAGTCAGCTCCAGTTTTAAAGGGAGGATGCTTGTGTGTAAATTTACAGATGCTGCTGTAAGACTCTTTAATTTAGGCCCCTGATGACAGCACTTAAGGCTTTGTCTTTTAACTTCCTTTCCATGAGGTTTGATCCATATACGGAAGATTCCGCGGCTTAATAACTTGACTTGTGATGAATCGGATGTCAAAGACTTAGCTTTTAAGTTAAAAAGGAAGCTGTTCACCATTGAGGTAAGAGAATTTTTACGTTTTAGCTTACTGTCTTACCCTCGCCCCTACTTTTCACTCTAATAAAACATCTAAGACACATTTCAGGCTACAAATTAAGTACTTTTGTTATAACAGACTGATTTTTGTTATGTTTTCCTCCATTTTAATCATGTTATTATTCAAGTACAGCAAAAAAAATGTTTTAATAGCTATTAAAAATAAGCTCCAAACTCAAATGATAAAAACAGTGTGTATCTCCCAGGCTTTCAAAAGCATTTAATTAAATGTTAATGAGCTGTGCTTACTGTGTGTGGACTATGAATGCTACCCACAACTGTGTTTGGATAAGAAGAGAAGTTTCATCCCTACCTCCTAAAGGTTTTTCCGTTGTTTGTTTTGTTTTTAGTATTAAGGAGATTACAATTCAATCTTAAAACTGTTGAATTAAAGTGTGAGTTACACTACTGGCTGTAAGTAAATTTTCTACATGTAGATTTTGTGACCTTTCTGCAAGCAGGAGGACAGGAAGGGATACAAAAGAGTTATTTCAGCTTAATCTTGCTAAAGAGCAAATGAACGTGGAACTATTAAGCAATTAGGCTTGATATATTTATTAACGAAGTAAATGTTCAGAGAGATGGCATTTGGGTGGTTGATAGTTATCAGTATAGTTGGTGCAATTTTTTTTAACAAAGACATAAAACAGCCAAACTGCCTTGACAAACCATTTTGTTTAATCTCTTTTCAAATGAAAAGCTCTTAAGCAGGCCACTTGTCTTAACTGCTTGAAACCATAAAAAGAGAGAATTACCACCAATAAATTAGCATATTTTTAACTTCAACACCAAATGATGGTCAATGTGGCTTGGCACTGCTTTGGTGTTTGGGACTTCACCCTTAAAGTGACCACTTTGGCCCTTCTTTGACCCTCTGCCCTCTTTAAGCTGGCCACTTGATAAGGTAACTTAATGGCTCTCTCTCTCTTTCTCTGTCCCTTCACATTTACAAGTAGCACTAACCTATAAATCATCATAAGGGTCCTATCCTGTGACAAATTAATGTGCCCTCCTCCTAATTAATGGTCATCAATGTCCTTAATTATCTAATCCTATTGAAAGCAGTTAATAGTTAATCAGGCAGCCAGTTCTTCTGGCAGGTCATCTCTGCAGGAGTGTTAGGAGTTCCTCATCTGGGGAGAACTCTGTTCAAAAGCCACTTCAAGCCCGAAAAGGGTGTGGAGGAACAGTGAGTCTTGAGCTAATTTGCCTTACTTCTCAAAGAAAACCATTGAAATGGAACCCAAGACTGTAACTGGGCCAACATTGTCTCAGCTTTTCTGATGGAATACTGAGTGACTGACTTACTATCTTAAACATTTAGAGAACTGGGTTATAGCTTATTGTCTGACAAAAGTATGCTTGCTTTTTTAAGTTGAATTTATGTTTCAAATGAAAGATATAATTTTTTTCTCTTCATGTGATATTCTTTCCAATCATTTTTAAAGCATGTCTAAGGTATCATTTCTATTATGTACAAATTAAGCAAGGAGAATTCCTCAATGGGAAAGTTATTGTACCCAAAGTAAGATAATCATGTGAATCCTGTTTATGATATTGCTCACAGTGTCTTATGGGGATCATAAAAGGGGGAAATACATGACCTGCTTAATGTTAAGTGAGACTACTCCCCTTGAATAGCTGTAGGTTCTAAATGAGAGCATTTAGGCTTCTTGCTTCTGCACAAAACTAAAAGAATCAAAATTGTTATCTTGTGGTTTGGAAGCAGTATTTGAAAACAAAATGAAAATAAACAGTCACCCTTTAAAGAAGTTAATATTCAGTATAGTCAATTAAATCCTTGTCACTTTGGTTTGATCTAGTCAGTAAAGATTTGGGAGTTTATAAAATAAAAATTCAGGTAAAAGCAATTTTAAATAACCAACCTAATAGAAATACATAAATCTTGTTTATTTGTTCTTTTGGTTTTTCAAGACAGGGTTTCTCTATCTATCAGCCCTGGCTGTCTTAGAACTCACTCTGTAGACCAGGCGGCCTCAAACTCACAGAGGTCCACCTGCCTCTGCCTCCCATGTGCTAGGATTAAAGGAGTGCGCTGCCACACTGGGCCATAAATCTTTTTAATGTTCTGACATTTTTTAAAAATAAAATGCAAGCTCTACTCCTTGAAAAGTCTGAGGTGGGAATGCTCTGGGGCTTGAACTGGGGTGTTATTCCCAGAAGAAAAACCTAGCTTGGTGGATAAAGCACAAGGAACTTGTGATTCTGTGCAGTCAGACTTACTACAATTTGGGATGGACCTGAAGTCCCATGAGTCACTGATGAGGGGTGGATGGAGACAAGAAGCAAAGGCAGTGTGGGATCGAGCAGGTGCTATTAAAGCCTAGTTAGCCACTGGTCTTTGTGCATGACAGGAGGGGCAACACAGTACTTTCCAACTGTAAGTGACTCAGAGACAGAATGGTGTTTTCTCCTCCTTGGAGTACGTATTGATTGGTTTGATTCGGAAGAAAGCATTTATCACAATAGATTCATATAATTCTCTAACTATAAAGCTGCTTAAGTTAGACCTTAAGAAAAGCACAGCAGAGTTCTGTCTCCAGTGCTGCCACTGAAGCCCTGAGTGACGACACTGTTACTAAAGTAGCTATCTGCCATGTCCTCAGCAGATGGGTGGATGTGCTGGAATGTATCCTGTAGAAAGGGGTTATGGATGGAGTCTTTAAATGGCCTAAGTGATACAGCTGTACGTACCACGTAAGGTCCACTTTAGGATTTCTAACTCTGTAGTAGCCTCACCACTGAGCTGAACTGACTGCCTAAACTTATGATCTTAAGTGTGGCAATTTGTCTTCTTTGATAATGTTGGTATTATCATTAACTAACTTTTCCTTATATTATGATGCTCTTATAATGCATACTCAAGTAAATATGGTAGGATTTGAGGTGTGGCTACATGGAATTTGGTGATATCATAGTAACAGCATTTTACTTGAATGTAATACCATTTTGATTTTGTATTTTCAGCTTTCACATTCTACTAATTGAATTTCCTAACAAGTGATAATATATCATTACATTAGTTGCAGCATCTATAAAATTATTATAAGAAGTTTCCTCCTTATGGGACAGTTTTTCAGCTCTAAGCATCCAAGTTTCTAGATTCAAGTTGGGAAGTGTGACAATTGATTTGTGCTGAAATTCACAGAAGGTACATCCTGTAACTACAAATGTTCAGTAAAAAGAGGAAGGACAATTATGGGGGGTTGAACTGGTCCAAAGGTTACAATCAACATAATTAGTGTATCTGAGTCTTATAGACTAAGTATTGAGAGCATACTCTGTCAAAACAAACCAAAATTATTCAAGATTAACTTGTGATACTTGGAAGCCAGTTCAGAATATGAGCCCTCAAATACTCTCACAAAACAATTGGTCAACCAGTTATTATAAACTAGCTATTCTTAGTGTACTTAGTAAATAGATTCATTCTTACCTATTAATACCAAACATTGCATGTGCTATTGGTAGAAATTAGCCTAATAATATTATAATAGAGCTTGATGTAACTTCATAGAATTATCTGAAATGTTTACATTTTGCAAACTATGAAGTCCCACACACTACTAGTCACTGTGATCGCATTAACAGTTCAGAATATTGCATGGTATCATCAGCTCTAGATTTACTTCTCCACATTTATTTTCTATGGTCTTTTCAGTTTTTTAATGAGAAATAGAACAGTGAAATATGTTTAATATACCGAAAGATGAAGAGAGAGAAGGGAAACTTGCCTATTAGTTCGCAGTGATGTTACAGAAATAATTCATAAATATCCAACTTGGAAACCTTATTAAATTGTAGTGTCATGGGCCATATAGTCTAATTAATGTAAGTTTTCTGATAATACTGTCCTTGATAAATATTCATTACTGTTTAAGTTAGCTTGTATTCATAGGTATACCAAAACTAAACTATTAACTATAGGTGTCTATTCATCTGAATGTAGTCACTGTCAAAAGTTAACCCAACGGAAGGGAGTGGCACAGTAGATAAGATGCCTGCTGCATAAGCTTGAGGACCTAAATATCACCAGTCACATGTAAAAGCCAGATGTGGCCATGCATGCAACCCCAACACTGGGATGGCAGAGACAGACCGATCCAGCCCTGAGGCTCACTGGCCAGCCAGTCTTTCCAAAAGTGAGAGCTTCAGGTTCATTGAGGGACCTTGTCTCAAAACATAAGGAGGTGAAGAAATAGAGGAATATGCCTACTGTTACCACCTGGCCTCCATGTTCTCGCAAGGTGAATATACCTACAAGTGCATTGCATGCCTGCTCACATGCGGAAATTCATTTTCTCTCTCTCTCTCTCTCTCTCTCTCTCTCTCTCTCTCTCTCTCTCTCTCTCTCTCTCTCTCATATGTACATGCATACACACAAACACACACAACAAAAATTGACAGTAGAATGTCATTTTTTATGTTCACATTTTAAATGTACTATACAGATATTTTCACTTTAATTCTTTAGTCATATGGGCATAGAAGAGTGTCACAGAATCTCTAGAAATGGTTTAATTCTTACTATATATATTTTACATTGCCATAATGAACCTATCAAAAGTGCATACCACCTTAAGGGGAACACAGTTGTGAGACTCTGTCTAATCCTATTTCTTCCAACTTTGGAATCTTAATTAGAAGAGATGGGGGGGACATCATTTAACTAAATTATTGTCGTGAATCTGTAGCAAAAGGTCTAATCCTCAATTGGGCCAATTAGTGAAGCCCGTAGTTAGCTAGGCTGCAGTGAACAGTCTGATTAGACCTGACACCGGCCTAGTTCCCACTGTGGTTGTGCCAGGTATGATGGTCAGACTTCAAAGAGCCAGAGGCATCAGCAGGGCAAGGTTTGGAGGCCAGCTTAGGTCCGGTAGTTAATCTCTCTGCTAAAACCACAGCGGCTCTCACACAAAACAAGCTTACACGACACAATCATGCGGTATTAAAGTTAGAGTTGAGTCATGCCAATTTGCCTTTGATTTTTTGATGATTGACCAAAGATGGCTACATGATTAGACATATGCTAAAAGTACACTGATTAGATAATTTCCCAAAATATTTGAAGTATTTTCTGACTTCCTATATAAATGTTGTGAAACCTTACCCCTTTTGATCAAATCTTAAGTGAAATGGTGCTATGTTGAGGAGTAATTGGTATTTCTTCCTGGCAGCTTGAATACCAAACTTTTCACTTAGTGCTTCAGCTAAGTTTCTTTACATTAATAATTCCTTAAGGAAAATGTAAAAGGAAATTGTTCCTAAGTGGTAAGCTTTTTAAAAGTCTATTAAGCATGTTGAAAGGGAAAAACATTTTTCCCTTAGTCATTTATGTTCGCTGACAATTTTTCTGAAATTTCCTTATAATTGTTTTCCACTTACACATTAAGTAAAGTGCCCTTTCTAGGATGGGATTGTGTAAGTGTTCTTTCCTCTATGTTCAGATTTGTTGGAATATTGCAGTAATAGTGACATGTTTCCATTCTGAGAAAAGCCTAAGGCTGCTCTCGTATTATTCCAAATGATTGAAACTGCCATCTTGCTGACTTTCCCTCGGGCAGCATGAAGCCTGTTTGCTTTTGTGTTCATCTCACATGCTTCCTGGGAGTTTGGCTGGCAGAACACTATTGCTTCATTTGGCAAGGTAAAGTCAGTTCCTGCTTGACTATTAGATGTCTTCAAGTCTCTGTGTGCTTATCAATACTGTGGCTATTAAATTTATAATTACTCATAAGAAATGAATCCTATTTTTAATGTCTCAAAATATATCTTTATTGTAAACAAGTTTATATAAAGCTCTTTATTTACAAATTCAGCCCAGAATCTACTGTTTTATATGGTACCTTATTTTGGGCCATACTGGGGATCAAACCCAGGGCCTTGCACATGCTAGGCAAGCATAATTCCCAGACCCTTTGTGCTATTTCTTATATTTATTCATAACTATGTTTTATGAAAGAAATTTGAGCATGATATTTTTGATGATTTCACAAAGCCAAATTCACATATTTTAAAGCCTGTTAGCACTACTCAGTGGTGAGTCATAAAGACCCCCCAGTGCATATGGTCCAGCTATCTCCTCTTTGAGATCATGCTAGAACAAAGAGCGCTGTCTAAAGCTGCAAAGAGACAAAACCTCTTCTCCTTCCTAAAGTTTGCAGGCATGGATTCTGTACTTTGGCTCCACAAAAATTATATTCAGTACTTTAAGGGTTTTTTAAAGCCGTCACAGAACTGCAGGAGCAGAATTTGCCCAGTTTACACAATAGCTCTGAAACCCTTCCTCCCACAGTGTGTCTGTCATTTACGTGTCAGAGGAAGACAGACAACGAAAACAAGTGATGGCAAACCGCACCTGGCCTAGTTCCCTGCAAGGTGTGTGATTAAATTTCTAGAGCACAAGAACATATATTCTACTAGTGTGTCCTCCAGTGTGCCTCTGACACTCATGCTTAATAACCATGGTCTCTATGAGCTTGTGGCACAGGGGAATTTGTCCCCAAACTGTACTAATTAGTCATTGCCTCAGTATTCTTGCACAGCAAATGTCAAAATGTTCAACCTTCCAGTCCTTTCAAGGTCCTTTAGCATCATTTGACTATGGGGATAGCCATTTTTTTTCCTTCCTGTGAGAACCTTCACTGGCCTGTTGGAAATGTGAAGTTATTTGCAAACACATATCCTATTTTAATTTTATTTTATAACTGCTTGCCAGCTCCTTTGTTTAGTTCCTCAATTTACCACTAAAATCTTAGGTCCCCAGAAGTAAGGACATAGTCTGTCTTGTTCACAACTAAGTCCTCAACTTACATATTTATTAGTTCCATAAATACTTGTTAAATGTTAAACTGCTATTTTTAAAGCAACTTGGAAACAAGATTTTAGAAGCTTGTATTTGATACATTGATTCCAGGCATTGTTTACGAGTTTACATACAGCACCTTATTTAATTGCTGTTTAGCCTCACAGGGCTCTTGCACATGCACTAGTGTACACGTCTTGTGTAAAAAGATAAAGGATATGGAGAGCTGCATAACCTTCCCCAAGCCACACTCTTGCGGTTATTCATAGTAACTCTTCTGCCTCCTTGTGCAGAATTACACTGGAAAGCTATCTGACTTAGCAACTCTGATAATTGTTATTTTTTAAAACAAAAACAGAAAACAATTCTTGTTAAGTGTTTTCTGGTTTCTGGCAGAAACACAAGTGTTTCACAGTATTGTTTAATAGACCTTGTAAGCGTCAAGTTCCAATATTTTATTGGTGAGTACATTTATAGTTCAGAGAGTGTAAGCAACTTATCTTGTCCCAAGTTAGAAAGGCCATAAGTGGCAATAGTGACAAATAGTGACAATCAACCTGTCTCTTTTATTCCAAAGCCTGTGTCTGCTGTGCCCCAACTGGTATAGTCCACATCTTCAGGAAGACTGTGTTTTCAATGTAATAATCAATCATTGTACAGCTCTGGCACACAGTCAGAAAGCTCTTGTCAAAGAATTCTCCAATAAGAAATGCACTTTAAAAACCCATCAAGGGTATAAAAATACATGTTATAACATACACAGATTTGAGAATACACATATTTTACCATTCAACTTAAAATTCCTTTTTCCATAGCAATCACTCCTAATGATTTTATGAAAAACATTATGAAATTAGGTTGCATTGATCTTATCTTCTCCCATATGGAAAGTGAGCTATTTTGTATATAATTATGGTGAAAATACTGTTATTTCTTTCCTTTTTACTTTTTCTGGTATCTGATGTATAGTTCATTTTTGGAAAAATAATCTATAAAACACTATTTTTAAGGGTGTTAATATCTAAATTCTACATTTCTTTGTATTCTATATATGATTCCCTATTTTAACAAACTATTTTAATATAATTCAAAAGTATGTTAAATTTAATTACATTGGATTATATTTAAGTTCTGTATTTGATGCTCCAAAGAGAATATATGAAATTAATTTAGAAAAACTTAAAATACAAAAACATGTTAACTATTTAAGAGCAAATTAGTTGTAATTAGCCGAGGTTCTAAGCCGGATAGCTTTCCAGTGTAATTCTGCACAAGGAGGCAGAAGAGTTACTATGAATAACCGCAAGAGTGTGGCTTGGGGAAGAATATGCAGCTCTTCTTATCCTTTATCTTTTTACACAAGACGTGTACACTAGTGCATGTGCAAGAGCCCTGTGAGGCTAAACAGCAATTAAATAAGGTGCTGTATGTAAACTCGTAAACAATGCCTGGAATCAATGTATCAAATACATGCTTCTAAAATCTTGTTTCCAGTTACTTTAAAAATACTAATTTGCTCATAATTTGTTAACATGTTTTTGTATTTTGTATTTGTGTTTTTCTAAATTATTTTTAAGTGTTATCTTTGGCACATCAAATACTATCCTGTGAGATAATTAAGACATGTGTAACTCGTGAGTTAATTAAGGATATACCAAATTCAGTTTTTCAGATCACCAATTTTTAACCTCACCTTTCAAGATTAGAAACAAAGTTCTAATGAAAGTTTGACTGGTTGTTTATTTAAAGCTACTCTTTTGCAAATTTTTCTTGAGGTCATTTTAATATTGTCTTCAAGTACAATTAAGCAATGAATCCTATGATGGCAAAATATTAATCTCTGTGATTAACTAATATTACTAAAAATTTATGACGTTGAAAAATATGAAGACATTTGCCTTCACTAAGAAAACATGATATTAGCTGGACATAGTGGGGACACCTTCAATCTCAGCCCTCAGGAAGCAGGCAAAGCTCTGTGAGTTCAAATTTAGATAAACCTCATAATAAAGATTGTAGGTGCAGTTAGATTTCAGTTGTACATATATTATAATAATGTTCTATAATTAATGAACTCCATACACTGACATTTTAATAAATTAAGACTTAAGGGTAAAAGTAAAATTAATGATAAAACATATTTTTTCTTTGTAGTAATTTTAACATACTTAAATTTAACATATAAAAGATATTTGTGAGGTAAAGTCATTTTTTAGCTTCAAAAAAATTAAATTGTAGCGACTGAAAATTTAGTTCAGTGATAGTTTGCTTACCTGTACCCAGAACAGCCATTAAAACTTCAAATTATAAGGCTAGACCAATAAATTTGTTCAGCCCCTCTTGGCTTCTTCCCTCTGTACTTGGCCATTCAGCCACACAGCAACCATCCAGGCTTCCTTGGAGGAGGTGGGAAGCAGAAAGAGATGTCTGTGTGCTATCATGACCAACAACTAGGCCTGCAGAAGTGGCTTAGTTTTGAAGAGCTCTGCCTGCTCTTCCAGAGGGTCCAGGGTCCATTTCTGTCTGTAACCCCACTTCCAGGGATCTGACACCTTCTTCTGGCCTCCATGGGCATCAAGTGTGCACATGATGCACAGACACACATGCAGGCAAGCACCCATACACATAAAATAATAACAATAAACTTAAAATGTTTTTTTAAACAAGATTAAATTTCTAATTCATACCAAAAAAAGATCTTCTAGGTTAAAAAAAATTTTTAAGTTAGACATGATGGAATACGTATATAATTCCAATACCCCTGTAATTCAGGAGGCTAAGACAAAAGGATTATGTTTGAGGCTAGCCTGAGCTACGTAAGGTAACACAACAAACAGATCAAACAAAGAAGCTTCCCATAGTTTGGGTTAAAAGTCAAATACATAGTAACAAAATACCCTTTAAACCCATGTAGACTTGATTGACTATGAACTTCTAAGGCTGGTTGTAAAGTGGAATGAGCCCGTGTCCACACTGATTTTCTCTGCTTGTTATCTGACCCTCGGTTTCCACTCTGCACTGTTCTGTCTTTGCTGCCACACTTCAGTGTAGTGGAAACATCGGCTATTTCTTCAGTTCCTCTTACAAAGTGTTTAAGCTTTGAGAACATGTGACTTTTTTAGGGGTATAATAAGTGCTACAAACTTAGGTCTGTCTGATTCATCATCTTCACCACCTCTTCCCAGTTCGATACCTAATTGTGTTGGTGCTCAATAAATACTGAGTGAATGGATGGGTGAGTAAATGCCCTCCTGACACTTTTCTCTATAGCAGTTTCAGCATTACAGACATTACAGACTCTGGGATGGTCTAGATACCAGCACACTTTTCTTGGATAGTTAATATACCTCTAAGGTTTTGCATAAGCAAAGCAACTTTCAACACATAGCAGGTAATATAATGAGTTGTTGTCAGTGAAATGAAGTAGAACTATGCTCGAAATACCAGTAGTCAATGAAGAAGAAGTTTTTAATTAACAATGCATAATTGATATACTTATCTGAATGACTGTTTCATTATGGTCATCTTGTTAACTGTGAAAGTTATTTGGATGCTTCATCTTGAAAGATGTAGGCATGGTGGTGCACACCTTTAATCCTAGCACTCGGAAGGAAGGCAAAGGCAGGCAGATCTCTTCTGAGTTCAAGGCCAGACTGGTCTACATAGCAAATTCCAAGCCAGCCAGAGCTAGAAATGAAAAAAAAAAACAGATTTAATAATACATTTTTCAAATTCACAAAGGTCAGTTATGAATTTCCAATCCAGCTCCTTATGTGAGCTGCTAGATTTAGTCTATATTGCAAAACAAAATGGTAATCATTTGTAATTCCTTCATTTCAAGACCTGATCTTTCCAGCCTACTTTGACCCATTAGTTCCCTGTTGATAGTCCTAGTTTTATGTGCAAATATGGTCCAATTTTATTGTCTATGTTTTCCCGGCTTTTAAAAGAAAAAAAAATGTAGATTTGTGGAACTCGTGGCATACTGGGTGAGATGATTATATAAAATGGAATTAGAATACAACATTTTAAATATTCTGCAGTTTTCATGTGCCTTTATGGTATAGTAACTCATATCACATCCATAATGTGGGAATCTGTAACTATCTTTCAAAGAATCATCTTGTTGACTGTGTTGGTGCACATGAGGCAGCCCAGTTCCAAAGCATTGCTTTAGTTTGGCTACTTAAGATTCTCCTCTTAGGAAGCCATCCTGATCTACATAAAAATTTAAATGAGAACAGTGATTATGAAAGAAGACTTATAATGTAATTCATAACAACTTGATTCGACAGATAATTTGATTTAAAAGAAAAAAACAGAACATATGCAAAGGTATTTGGAAAATTTGATCTACATATTTCTTCATAACATGGTATTTATGCTTAGCTTTAATGTTCCATGTTGATAACATTCCCATTTCACATTTATTTGAGGATTTCTTATGCTTGGCCCTGTACAGTGTAAGGGGAGCATTATAAAACCACCTTTGCCCCTATTGCAGCTATGACACATGGTCTAGTTCTAACCCTACTGCTGTTTAAGTAAACTGTACTGGATGTTATGAGGCCAATTAGTTTTGCAATGCTTCCTTTGTCCTACATAAGTAAATTAAAATCTGTATTTACCCAGGCCAAAAAATATTTGCTTTCTGGTTATTGTCAGAAAAGTTATTATAGTGAAGAATCTCTGTGTTAAGTCTTTTAAACAAATTTCACTGAAAGAATTGACAGTTGAAGGACATGATTTATGGTCTTTAAATTCAGCTTCATATGAAAATCAGTGAATGCACAATCCTTCAATGTGTAGTTTGTTCTTGTCAAATTAAGTCTTTTTCAGAAAATATGTAGCATTTCTCAAGCTGCACTACCATGTTGTGAAAATATTAAATTGCATAAAGGTTAGAATTGGAGGAGAGTAGAGAGGCTTAAAGCCAGCTTGCTGTGAGTGTTTTTTGGTGTGGTCTTGTGATACTCACTGTCTTAAAGACACCAATCTCTCCCAGAGTTATTCAGATACTTTGGCAGCCTCCCATCCATTAGGCTAATTTTGCTCTCAAGCTACACATAAAGTGCTATTTTTAGACACTACAAATTCCTAATATATGAGGAACAATTCTTATTTTTATGTGTGTCCTTAGATTTATATTCCTTTAATTAATCCTTATATATTAAAACAAACATTTTATAGTATTTATAGTGTTTATTATACAGTAAGCAAGAATTTTAACCATAAAATCTGTATAATGTTAGTGACATTCCTTAAAGGAATTCTTTAAAGCGCTAACTTAAAATATCAGTCATTTTAAATTCTAAAGTTAAAAAGCTTTGTTCTAAATTATAGGCTTATACAATTTAAATATTAATATGAACTATTAATAGCCAGTTCTATTTAGCATACATCATACAGATGCTTTCAATGATTGAAAATGATAAAAATCAATATTGAATGTAATATTTTATAGTTTTAACTATACTGTTTTATATGACTTTATTGTCCAGTGGATAAAATAAAATGTAGTATTAAAGTTCCAATACCAGAATATTAAGAGGCATAAGGACATATTTCGAAGAAGCATCCACTTTCTCGGCAGAGCACTACTCAAGCCACATGTGTCTAGAATTAAGAGTCAAATTAAAACAGTAGGCACTGTTGATCCAGAAGTTTAACTTACTTTCCGTCTTTTTAACTGTAAAAAATTTTTTTTTCTTAAAATTTTGAAACATCATATTCAGACTTAAAATGTAATGGTCATTGTGTTAAAAGTAATATTGGAACTTGTTAAGTTATCTTTAAGTTATAACTGGTTAAATGAGTATTTTAGCATTTTAGTTAGACATTTCAAAATGGACATTTTTATCTCAATGAAATTGCTTTTATATAAGTTAATGCAAATTATTACATTTTTAATAAATATGTAAGAACTAGGTTATCAGTATTTGAAACTTACTTTAAATTTACTTAAAGCAAAACCCCTTTTCAAAGATTATAATGTAGAATAGAAAAGATGATTGCATGAAACCACACAAAAAGGACTCATCAGTGTTTTCAGCTTAATAAAAATGTTGTAAAAATACTTGTAAGCTTGAAAATCACACTAGCTATTCTTGTTTCAAATTCTGTTTAATATATTGTTCTGTATGATTTTATAATAAACAGATTACTCCTTGAACAGGAATTAAGAATAAAGCTGCCAGGAAGGGGTTCTGTTGTCAGAGTAGTTCCCGCCTCATGTTTTGTAAGAGATTTCATGGTCCCATTGTAAAGAGTAGATGATTTCAAACGTGTTCCCAAGATAAACTTTCCCATTGTCATTAATGAGGATGGATAATACTGAGTGACAAGTGCATTAGGAGTGACACAGAAAGAGCTGTTAGATTTGTCAGAGCCTATCACTTCAGGCACGACACTTGAGGACATTCCTTTTGAGAATATGGGGGGGGGGGCTTAAAGGTAGCAAGTTTGTGTTTTAGCATTTAGAAGTATATGTCTTTCCAGTGCTTAGAAGATATCTGAGAAATTACTTGGATTAGTTAAATCAGTCTGCATTTTAAGTTCTTCGTTTTACCCTGATTTCCTATGAAAGTCATTGAAACACAAGATTTTAGTGTGTTCAAATATTCCAACAAAACTAAGTTTTCTCTTTTAAAAAGTTATTTTTTGGACTGTTAAACTAAAATAAGAACACTAGAATTATATAAATTTTTTAAAATGTTGCTGCCTTACTCCCATTTATATACGGAGATTCTTTATTCTGAGTCATGTTGAAAATGAAGATTTTGAGTAAGAAAGTATGTATAAATTTAAGTTGCCTCTCCATAGATACATTGCTGTATAGAAACATTTTAAATATTAATCAGTGATAATATTTATAATTATACTGATAATACAGTTAATAGCATGTGACTTTGCTGGTACTTAAAAGTGCCAACTACAAGATGCTTCTCAGTTTTTATTTTGATAATTGTATAATTAGACATTTTTTCTCTTTGATTCATCTTTCTTGCTGCCAACCAAATTTTGTCTCTGCACCTTTTGACAGCAATAATGACTGAGCCTTTGTTTGGGCTCAAGATTTCCCAAGCGGCAGTTTGGTGCTGGGATAAACTATTTATCATGATTGCGTAATACTAATGTGTCCCAAGCAAACACCCTGTGACTGAAATTATACTTGACAGTTTACCTCTTCTTGATGAGCCTGAGGTGAAGATAGCCGCCACTGACTGTCCCTGGGAGAGCATGGTGACTACTCCATATGCTAGGGAAGGTCCTTATTCGTGGCACAGGACTGCGGCTATCCTTCTAATCATGTCGCCCCCCCCCCCCCATTTCATTTCATTTCTTGTATGTGTTTTATGTTGTTTGAGGATGCAGATGATTGAACCTAGAGCCTCATGCATGCTATGGAAATATTCTACCACAATCTAGTTTTTCTAAGTTTTAATAGTGTTATTCCTAGAATACTCAGCTTTTTTCTTTTTTACAAGAGTGTGTGGTAGACACTTTCAGCCACTATAAATACAGCCCTATATGTTTCATTGTGAACTTTAAAACCATATTCATTGTTTAAGATATTTATGCTTCCTAAAATGTCATATTTATACCCCACAATTGTCAAGGGTCAGTGGATCCTCCTATCTCTACTCTCTCTCCTCCCCCCGCCCCCACATTGGGAGTATAGGTGTATGCTGCCATGACTGACTTTTATATGGGTGCTGGGGGTGAAACCCAAGTCATCATGCATGCCAAGTACTTTACTGACTGAGCCGTCTCCCCACCCAACCTGTAATTTGAATTAAAATTGCTTATACGCTAAGAATGATTTTATCTTAGTGCAGACAATAGTCTATAATCTAGGATTCATTCTACATAATTTTTCTAAAGCAGGTCCTGTTATATAATCATTGAATGTATTTGTAAATTAATGTTGTAGTAACACAGAGATAATTATTTAGTCAATTAAAACACTTCATTTTTATTTTTTGGTTTTGTGTGTGTGTATATATTTTTATGGTTTTGTGTACATGAGTGGTGGTACTCACAGAGGCCAGAAGAGGGCATTATAACTGGAGCTGGAGTCAAGGCAGTTGTGAGCAGCTGAATCTGTGTGCTGGGAACTGAACTCAAGTCCTCTGCAACAGCAGGAAGCATTCTTAACGCATTGAGCCATCTCTTCAACCCTAACTAAAATACTTACATTGTTGAGTGCAAAGTAAATTATTTTTTAGCAAAGAAGTTTATTCTTTAATCCTCCTCCCCTTTCAATCCCTTTAATAAGGTACTCGGAGGAGCAGGCAGAATGACAGGCAGTAGACATGGCAGTACTTCTTAAGTCCTACTCAGTAATTTACTAGTCATATTCTAGCAGCTGTATTTTGCTGGGGTCAAACCCATCAGATTCCATGATGGCGAGTCCATTGACCTGTCATGTTTTGCAAGCCACTCAGCTTCCCAGCAGACCATTTTTGCATCCTGTAGTCAGGCAGATAAGTCACAGAGATGGTAGCAAAGACCAGACAATGGAAAAATCAAAGAAGATGGCTCACAAATTGCAGACATCCACCACAAGGTCCTTGTCATAACTGTGAAGGTCTGGGTTCCTCAACTAGACATTTTCGACCTCGGTTCTGGGTCCTCCTGCCTGCACAGAGTTGATTCTTGCCCTCTCATTGCTGCTGCAGCCAGAAGGCAGTGAACCCACAAACTTAACAGCTGCAACCAGCGTAGATTTGCTGCAGGGTCTTGGGGGTGGGTGGAAATGCCAAATTATTGTTTTATATATTTTATCTTAACTAATAAAATGGATACCAGTGAGCCATATGAAATTTCAGTTAATCACCTAAGATAAATATCTTGAAGAATGTCATCAAAATACATTATTATTTCCACATTTTTCTCAATAATTTTCATAATTATGAGGCTTCTACCAGTGAGTACCATAATATAATACAGCAGCATGTGTTCATAGAGGAGTAGTTAAAGCTAATTAATAATATATGTCTATCTGTATATGTATGTTTTCTGTATCCCAGAAACAATTAAATGAAAAAGCTCACTTGTCACTGATTCGTGCCTGCAGTCTTAATTTCATGCTAATTTTTTTAACTTAGGCTGTAAAATCTGTGATCCATTCATCTGATCGCACCCAGTTACTCCTCCCATCTAATTACATGATCTTTAGTGTACTTTTTTGTTATAGAATGCATTTGCATCACTTTTTTAATAAAATCCTTTCAGTTTTCCCATAAGCATCTATTTTCTAATCAGAACAGTTGATATTGCATTGCTTTACAGTAAATAGCCCGAAAATTCAATAATTATTGAAGTTATAATCCAAAAAAGTAATTGCCTCATTTTTTTTAAAAAAAAAAACTGGTTTATATTAAACTTAGAAAACAAGCAAATTGTAATGATATGTTGGGTAATATAAATAATGCTTTTGTTATGCATTTTAATAAAAACTTTTATAGCACACACTATTTATTATATGTAAATTATTATGCATAATGTATCATGAATCCTACTAAAAACTGTAACAAAAAAGTGAAAAGTTCATACCCATTAGTAAGCAAGTTACCAAAAAATCATCCTGAAGAACACCTATTTCATGCCATGCGGCACATTCATTGTCTTCAGACCTTTCTTAACCAAGATGACTGGCAGCACTCATCACATGTCTGCTCTGTGCATAGATGAGAAAAAATCTTCCTGCTATTCTTTAAATAATCCTCCATTTCCTTGCTTTTGATGTCAGGGTGGGATTTCCATTCATACCATTTGTGTATCTGTCTGTGTGTCAGTCTGTCCATCTGTCTGCCTGTCTTCAAGAGACCATGGAGACAAGTGTAAGAAATCTGTCAGCTTTTTAATATCTTAGCCTAAGAGGGAACAATAAAAAAAAAATGTTATGTTATATAAAGTATGTCCCTAGTTATTTGAAGCTTCCAGAGCTGATCTTGTAAGAGCTAAAGGGCAGTGAGTGTCCAGTGGTTGGTTTGTAAGATTCTAGGAGATGTTTTAGTTGAACTTTTCATCTGAGCCAGTGCTTTTATATGTCCTTGAGCTTTGGTCTCTGCTCACTCTCTAGCCTCATGGTTTGGCTTGAACTTCAGGTTGCAGCTTACTGTTTTCTCTGCATTCTTCCCAGTGGCTCATTCTACAACATTTCCAGTGCTCTGTAAATGCCAGAAACACTGCCATTTGCTGCAAGTATCTTTGCTAGATCTACCTTCTGTGTGTTTAACTTAACTCTGAGATCACTTCCTCTCACATTGCCGTTATTCTTCAAGACTAGATTTGGTAGCCTACTTCTGTGCTCCCAAACTACCTTGTAAATACCTTATGCACTTACAGCACTGTCATATTTTCTTCCCTCTATGATGTCACACTACAAACCAATGACAGAAAGTGTTTGTTTCCTTGCTCATTGGTACAGCATAGCACCTATCACATAATAAAGTACATAATGGGTGTTCTGAAAACATGCATTGAATTAGAGGGAGAAATAGGAGTATTTATAACTCTGGCAAATGCCTGTAAACTTTAATCATCTCTGCATATGGGTCAGGGCTGTCTGTCCTGTGGGGAAGAGCATTAATAATCAGCTCTGCAAGCCCAGTTAACCTGTTGAAATTTTCTCTACTTGCCACACCCTTTCTTATTAAGGATTTATACTTAGAATACTACTCCATCTTAACCTAGAATTTTTTTTAATTAACATCTAGCTCAATCTTTCCTTCTTGGCAAAGACTTTCTATCTCCTTTTACATCCCACTCACCCTTCCTGAAAAATACATTGACTTCCTTCTAAATGTCTGACATAGGCAAAGTTACCTTGTTAGTGAAAAAAAAAAGTATAATACTTGATGCATTAAAACACTACCAGATAATTTTATTTAAAATTTAAAGGCTTCAGATATAAAGACCTACCCTCCATTCTATACCTACCCAACTTTGTATCCTCATCTTTTTTTTTAACCCATCCAATCCAGTTAATGTTGGTTATATACTTTGGGGTATATGGCCATCCACTGGGAATGTATGAACTACCAGGAAAAACACCATTGAAGAAAACTAATTCTCCACTACAAGCAGCTATCCGTTACCAATAGCTCCTCAGCCAGGGGTGGGACTTCATCACTACCTCCTCCCTTTATGCTGGGATTTTATTGGCTTGAGCTTGCCCAGGTCTTGTGGATGCTGTCAAAACTGCTGAGTTCATATGTATAACTTCTCTTTAGTGACTAGAAAGCACCCTTTCATTACAGTCATCCACTACCTCTGACTACTGTAGTCTTTCTGCTCACCTTTTCCATAACAAACCCTGAGCCTTGGGAGGAGGGAATGTGATACAGATGTCCAACTCAGAGCTGAGCACTCTGCAGTGTTTTGACTAGTTGTGCGTCTCTATGTTAATGGCCATCAACTACAAGAAGAAGTTTCTGATGATGTCTGAGGGCTACACTAGTCAGTATTCTCACTTCCTCTTGCCATTATAGACATGTGATAGTGCATCCCAATCAGGATGACTAATAAGGGCCAAAGCCACTGAGTATTGTAAATGCATCCTTCAGGTAGAGGGGAGGTGCCAAGTTGATAGCATTTCAATAACATTGGATAGTAATATCCCAGGAACTTACATATTCATTGTCCCTAGTCAGTAGACATTTAGATCTATTATCACTTGTGTGAAACATGATTGATTGATTTTTATGATAATTGTTTCAAGTTCAGTTTGTGTCCCTGCTAGCTCTCTCCATTCCTTTAGTGACCTTGAAACTGCTCTGCAGCTTGGAGAAAAGTATCTCTCCCTCCATTTGTTCCAGAGTGCACTTCATTGTTTTCTAAATAGGAGATTCCTCCCCCTGTAAGAGTGACAATTTGATGCTGAAGACAGCAAAGATAGGACAAAAATGTTACAATATGATTGATATTTTTTTCTCTAGGACACTCCTCAATAATACAAATTAAAGAATTAATGCACAGAGCCTTTTTCTTTTTCCACAGTACCAAAGTCAATAGTTGTTGTATTTCCCTCTCATTTTTGCATTAGAATACCAATTTAAATCATTTATAAAACTGTAATTTCATCTTCCAAGTTTATTCATAAAATATTTGTCCAAAACCAGTTTTTCAAGGTTATTTTTTCCTAACCAAACATGAGGGAATTACAGTTTCTACTTTTATAACCCTTAGCTATTTTAATTTGAGATTTATTGTCTGAATCCATATGCAATGTGTTTATCACTTAGGAAACATTAAAAAAAGGGTTAGTAATTTTGTATAATGCTATAATTATATATTTCATCAAGATAATTATATAAAAGTAAATAAAGGTAGAGCTAAGATAATACCAAATTTAGGATGCTTTTCAACTGTATAATGCTTATAATTAAAGATTTCAGATGAAAAGTAAAGGGCCTTCATTTCCCTTAGACATCAGCCTGATTTTCAAAATAAAACCATAAAAATTAGCTGAATGATTTCTTTGCTTACACATTTGCATATTGAATCACAATACCTAAAGGATATAAGTTCTAAAAGAAGTTGTCAATATGTCTTTAAGTTAGTGCATACAACCTAGAAGATTAATTTTATTTCCCATTTGATATGCAAGCTTAAAGACAGAAATTATTTAACTAGTGTGTTGCTGTTAGTGTTTAAAGATTTACAGTGGGAAGTATACAGTTACTAATGTCATATCACTTAAACCATTTTAAGAAAACATCACTCATTATTAGCCATTAAAACTAAGCTATCATGCATTATTCATAGTTGCATGGATTTAAGGTATCAAAGAAAATAACTCAGTTTAGACATGAATAATATTTGCCCCTTTCCTATTTTCTTCTAGCGAGACCAGAAGGTACACCAAAAAATGCTAGCCTAAGCTTGCCAGTAATATCCCTCACACACACTAATGTCTAGATGCCAGTGAGTGAACGTAAATATCCTAAAACATGTACACTCACAACAGCCTTTCTGATGGTACCATGAGCTCCCTGATGATTGATGGCCACAGCACCTCAAGATAGCAAAATGACTGTGGAAAGCACCTTCTCCCCAGCTGCACTGGAATCCTGAGTTTAAATTCAATTCTAAATTAAGCCTGTGACTTACAGGTTAGTGGCATTCATGTAAAATAATCCTGTCAGCTCTGGGGCCACTGCAGACCTGTCACTCTTATTCCTACCAAGAACTGTGTTTTAAGCAAGAACTAGCATTTAGCTACATTCTTTCTGTTCATTTTGGTTTTGTAGGGAGAAGCGTTCTAAGGTATGTAAAGGGCAGGAAAGTGTGAAGTCTACTCCTCAAGCGTGATTTATCATGCACATAGGAAACCCTCTATACACTTTCTTGAAGTAACACATGGCCTGCCTTGCTCAGCATGTTCATTTGGAGCCTGCTCTAAGAAGTCCGTGGAATAGAGCTAATGTGATATTCTCTGCCAGTGGCTTCTGTATAGGAGTCTCTGTGGATTGTTCAGATCACTCGGTTAGTTAAGTTGTATCAAACTAGTCTTTTTAAAGCACCATCTGGGGCTTGGCTCTTTTTTTAAATTTGGTTTATCAATTTATGTCTATGGGTATTTTGCCTACATGTATATATGTGCTCCACATGTGTGCCTGGTGCCTTTGGAGGTCAGAAGGCTTCAGATCCCCTGGGACTGAAGTTACAGACAGTTATGAGCTGCCATGTGGGTGCTGGGAATTGAACTCAGGTCCTCTGCAAGAGCAACAAGTGCTCTTAACTGCTGAGCCAACTCTCCAGACCTGGTACTTGTATTTAGTTGAAAGAGGATTTAGCAATGATGACATTTGTTAAAGTGCTATTTATTTTAGGATCATTAAAAACCTGCATATAACTTCATTTTTACTAAGCTTAGGTGGATTAGAAATAATAATACTATTCATCCAAATGGTTTCTGTATGAACTAAGTATATTATTGGAAGTTTAAGTGTAAAGGAGTAATCCAGAAATTAATAAAATTCTCAAGACATGTCCATAGCTTTTTGTTATGCTATATATATGATGTGAGCGAGAAGGATTGACTCTCATTGTGTATGCTATGTATCCCTGGCTAACCCAGAACTCACAGAAATCTGACTCTTCCTTTACCTCCCTAGTGCTGGGATTAAAGGTGCACCACAGTGCCCAGCATTCCTTATTATATTTTCAATGCAAAATGCTAATCTCATTATACATACTTACATTCATCCTCATCAGTTATAAACTATAAAGCTTTGTTTATTTTTAATCCATAAATATAAGTGAGATTTTATTAAATCGGAGTGTCATTAAAGGGCCCAAAACAACAGACAGTGGAAATTCAAGAAACTACAGTGAGAGTAGAAAAAAGTGTGTGTGTGTGTGTGTGTGTGTGTGTGTGTGTGTGTATTAAATTTTAGACTTTCAAACTTAATTATATGTGTTGATTGAGAGGATGAAGCTTACTTGGAGAGTTTGTGTTAGCATGCCTAGGGCTGGCTCCCAGCATCAGTCCCAGACAACAACTAAAAGAAAGAAAAAGGAAAAAGAGAAATGGGAGAAAAAGCTAATTTTTATATGATGTAGAAGATATTGCTCATAAGAAAATTAGCATAATCACCAAAAATGTTTTGAAATGTCTCTATACAGAATTATGTGCTAATATCCTTCATATTCTTTGTTTAGTGAAATGGTACTTGGGTTGATTTACTCTATTGAGTGATTCAGAGAAGGATTTTCTAGGGAATCTTTCATTATACTATTTTGGTTGATTCATATAATACTGCCAATTTTCAAGAACCTCTTGCTTGTTAAAATACACTCACGTTTTAAAATTTCCTTGAACCACAAGAAATGTTGTATGTTTCCAAATTGTTATCTTTTTATTCCATGTGGCTAATACTGTTTGCAATTCATCAGTCTGTTTGCTGCATTGGAAAGAAAGTCAAGCCATAGTAGTTGCTTTTTATAGAAATGAACAAGGAGATGAGTTCTATGTAGAATCTCTTAAAAGTGGCATTTTAATGGCACATTGAGAATTGTTGTAATAACTCTTTGGGTCATTTTTGACAGTATAAATGTTATAGCACATTTTATTTAAGAAAGGATTCACATCAGAAGACACGTTCTTCACTTACTGAATATGGAAAAATTACAAATTGTGTGTTAAATTGCTTGCATACTCTTGCTGTCTCAATAGGAAACCTTTCAATGTGTTGTTCTCAATTATCACTGTCTTCATCAGACACATTCCCTTTAATAAAAGGTAGAAAATAAGGAGACATATGTTTCTGACTAAGTAGAAGTCTGTATTATGAGTATATTTGGAAAGCCATGCCAAAACACTTGATATGGGAAGAAAAGTCTTGTTTATAAAACTACTAGTATGGATTATGATTTTAGTTTGACCTGTCACCTAGTTTTGTTTTCACCTTACCAGTAATAAATTTCAGTTTTAGAAGTAAATGAAAGTAAAGCCTTATTCCAGGAGCATCAAGGTCATCAGATAAAGCCTATCTGAAAAAAATGCCAAGGCATGTTTTATCTCTCAAAACAAAGACACAGAATTAAATATGATGTTAAAGAACACAAATGCCAGACAGGTTAAATGAACAGAGTTCTTACCACTAGAACTCATGAGAAGGTAGTGTAACAAAAACGACTAGCAATCTTCATGGTTTTAAAATATATTGAAGCAAGCATCATGGCACCTGCCTGTATTTCCAACACTAGGGAGGTGGGAGCAAGATCCAGAGCTCAAGGTCATCTAGGCTGAATGAGACCCTGCCTCAGAAAACAAAGCTAAACTAACAAATACCCTATTTAAAAACCTATAAAATGTTTAAGTGGGCACTATGGGAGATGCACACTATCCATGATTTCTGTTCTCAACCCCTAGGCCAATTTTTCAGGAGTTACAGCTCAAGTCCTTCCACTTTCAAAACTTTACAGCCATATGCTCCTTTTTATGTTTTCATAGGATGCACCCCTCCCGTTTCTTAGAATAAGATCACTATTTACCCAGCATTCACTCTAACATAGAACCATTTTAATTATTGACATATGCTTCAAAATATACTCACAATTAAAACCATTTTACCACCGCCATGGGATCATTCAGTCACCATCCTGCGTGGCCTCCTAACTAGACTCCTGCTTTGGGCCCTGACTGCCTTTAGGCCCTTTTCATACAGGAGCTAAAATGATTATGCCATTTCTCACCTTACCAATTTTCATGTCAGAATGTAAAATAAATGAAAGTTTCCCCTCCTTCCTCTCCTCCCATTCCCTTCTCCCACCCCCATTACCTCCCCCCACCCCACCCCTAATCTACTCCTCCTTTATTTCTGTTCAAAAAGGGGGCAGGCCTCTCATGGGTGTCAACAAAGCATGTCATATCAAGTTAAGATAGAACTAAGCTCCTCCCCTTGTATTAAGGCTGGGCAAGGCAACCCAGTATGAGGAATAGGTTCCTGGAAGCAGCCAAAATGTTAGGGACAGGAACCGCTTCCACCACTAGGAGTCTTATAGGTAGATCAAACTACACAATTGTCACACAGATGTAGAGGGCCTAGGTTAGTCCCATGCAGGCTTCTGAGCTGTCGGTCCAGAGTCTGTGAACTTCTGTGAACCCAGGTTAGTTGTTTGTATGGGTTCCCTTGTAATGATCTTGACCCCCTGGCTCGTACAGTCCTTCCTCCCTCCCTCTTTTCAACAGGATTCCCAGAGCTGTGCCCAGTGCTTGGCTGTGGATCGCTGCATCTGTTTCCAGCAGTCACTGGATGAAGGCTCTCTAGTGACTATTAGGGTAGCAGTTACCAATCTGATTACAGGAGATAACCAATTCAGGCACCCTCTCAACTATTGCTAGGAGTCTTAGCTGAGGTCATCCTTGTAGATTCATGGGAGTTTCCCTTGCACCAAGTTTCTACCTGACCCCAAAATGCCACACACCCCACATTCCATAAGGATACTTGCTTAGCTATATTCATTCATGGCAGTGTTATTTGTAATAGCCAGAACCTGGAAACAATCTAGATGCCCCTCAACCAAAGAATGGATAAAGAAATTGTGGTACATTTACACAATGGAGTGTTACTCAATAACATTGACGTCAGGAAATTTCCAGGCAAGTGGATAGAACTAGAAAAAAAAAATCATCCTGAGTGAGATAACCCAGACTCAGAAAGACAAGCATAGTATGTGCTCATTCATAAGTGAGTACGTTAGCTGTAAAGTAAAGGAGAACCTTGCTATAATCCCACAGCCCCACATACGCTAGGTAATAAGGAGGGCTCAAAGGGGGACAGGAAGGCATGGATTTCCCTAGAAAGGGGAAATAGAAGAGATCTCCTGAGTAGACTGGGGACCAGCAGGGATGGGGGACAGGAAGGCATGGATTTCCCTAGAAAGGGGAAATAGAAGAGATCTCCTGAGTAGACTGGGGACCAGCAGGGATGGGAACATGAGGGACTAGGTTGGGGTGGGGGATAGTAATGAAAGAGACGTCTTGATGGGGGGGGCATTTTGGGTCAGATATCACCTTCTGAATGAGGATTCTCTTGAACAACATTTCGGAGCAGCAGTGCACCCTCATTCAGCATTCCCAAACATTCTTAAGTGCTTCATCTTCCCATAGCACTCACCCCCTTCCAGCATGCTGAGTGGTTTGCTTATTTGCACTGAAATCTATTAAAGTGGACAGTTGGTTTATGTCAATCATTGTGACTATATTTTTGTATCGTTGGTTGGTTGGTTGGTGTGAGATAGGGTCTCAGTATAGCCTGGGCTGGCCTGAAACTCACTTTATTAAAGCAGACCTGCTTCTGCCTCTTCTGGGGTTAAAGATATGTTTCACCAAGCCCAGCATGAGTTTATATTTTTTTAACAGAAGAAAGAAATGAAATACATGTTTGTAGTTTTGATACCACCTGATTCAGAATGAACAGGAACACAGTAAGACCAGTGGAGTCCTTGAGTTTGACCCACTGTCACACCTCTCTGGCTGTGAAGTGAGTTCCTTGGTCAGAAGCAGTACTGTGTGGCATACTATGATAGTGGATGAAGCATTCTGTAAGTTCATGGATTGTAGTTTGGGCGGAAGCATTATGTGAAAAGGCAAATCCATACCCAGATTAGGTATTACTTCAGTAAGGACAAAGCATTATCCTTCCCACAAAGGAAGTGGTCAGTGTAGTCAGCCTGCCACCAGGTCTCTGGCTGGTCACCCTTGAAATGGTGCCATGTTTGAGGTTCAGTGTTGGTCTCTGCTTTTGGCAAATCTAGCAGTCACCTGCAACTGTTCCAAGTCAGTCTTGGCACAAGGAAGCCTATGTTGTTGCACCCATGCATAACCTCCATCTCTGCCACCGGGGCCACTTTGTTCATGGGCCCATGGGGCAATAACAAGGATGGCCTGGGCAAGAGGCCGACTGTCCACAAAACAGGTCATACTGTCTAATTGATGACTGAATGCCTCCTTTGAAGTCACCTTTTCATGAGCATTTGCATGGGACACAATTAACATCCTTTGCCTATTTGGAAAGATCTATCCACATACTTGTTCCCCAAATGTCTTTCTCACCAGTTTTCCAAATCATGTTCTTTCCAAGTCACTAACCATCCAGGTAGTCCAGTGACTACAACCCATGAATCAGTGAACAATCGCACATCTGGCCATTTCTCCTTCCAAGAAAAATGTATGACCACGTGTACTGCCTGAAGTTCTGCTGACTGAAGATTTCCCTTCACAATTATCTTTCAGAGTTGTCCCAGAAATGAGTTGTAATGCCACAGCTGTCCACTTTGGGGTGGTTGCCTGTATAGCATGTTCAACTATCTGCTCTAATCTCTCTTTCAGTCAACCTGTTATAGGGCATATTCCATGAGGCTACAGGTGCATGCTTGGGAGCAGATGACATTGTAACAGCTCATGATGGTTCCATGGTAACTTGGTGGCCCATTGTCAAATGTTTAGTTTCTACTAAGACCCAATAGCAAGCCAAGATCTGTCTCTCAAGGGGAGAATAGTTGTCCGTGGGTAATGGTAAAGCCTTGCTTCAAAGTCCCATAATCTCTGTGATTCACCTATAGGAGACTGCAAAGACTCCAAACAGCATCCCTATCTGCCACTGACACCTTAACTACCATCAGGTCTGTTGGATCATATGATTCATTGGTAGAGTGGCCTGCACTGCAGCATGGACTTGTTAAAGAGCCTCTTCCTGTACCAAGCCCCACTCAAAGCTAGCAGCTTCCTGAATAACTTGGTAAATGGGCCAGAGTAACACACCTCAAGAACATGCTGTCCCTAGAATCTAAATAGGCCCACTAAATGCTGTGCGTTTTTTTTTTTTTCTTTAGGTGGTAGGAGGGGCCAGGTACAATAACTTATCCTTCACCTTAGAAGGAATATCTCTGCATGTCCCACACCACTGCACTCCTAGAAATTTCACTGAGGTAGAAGGTCCTTGAATTTCAGTTATATTTATTTCCCATCCTCTGATGCACATATGTGTTATCCACATGTCCAAAGTGGTTGCTGCCTCCTGCTTATGATCTGAGCATAATGTCATCAATATAGTTGACTAGTGTGATATTTTGTAGAAGAGACAGAAGATCATGATCCCTTTGAATTACATTATGAAACAGGACTAGAGAGTTAATATATTCTTGAAGTATAACTGGTCTTGCCAACTGAAAGTAAATTGTTTCTAGCGGTTGTTATGGGCAAGTACCAAGACAAAGGCCTTTGCTAGATCAGTAACTATATGCCCTGTGTTAGGAGATAGGTTAATCTGTACAAGTAAGGACAACACATCTGGTACAGGTGCTACAACTGCTACTTCATTAAGTTTGTGATAGTTAACTATCATTCTCCATGGTCCATCTCTCCTCCCTTGGCCGAATAGGAGAGTTAAAGAGAGATGTGATGAGAGCCCCCACCCTTGCATCTTTGAAATCCTTGATGGTGGCTCCAATTTCTGTAATTCCTCCAGGAATGTGATATTGCTTTTGACATCAGAAAGAACTTTATTCTCAAATTTTGTTCACTTGGCCTTCCCTCAAGCCATCCCAGCGGATTTACATAGTTGTTGGCTGCTGCCGATTCCTTCCCTGACAGCAGAATCTGTATTTGCACGCTGTCGTCATCTTGTTGTTTTAGCCTTTGAAGTTGTGCTCTTCTTCTTGTCAGTGCTACATGTGTGTGGTTCTGACCTTTTGTTCTCTTTGCTATTGTAGAGAAGCTTCTGATCTTAACTTTCCTAAATTCAAACCTATTTCCTATAACTAGATACAAGAATCCACTTTATTAGGACTTCAGTTAGGCAGCTAGCTTGCTTATTTATTTGGTTATTTGTGTTTGTTTGTTTTGAGAAAAATTCTCACTCAGTAGCCAAGATTATCCTGGAACTCAGTAGGTAGCCCAGGACTGTTTTGAACTCACAAGCAATCCTGCTTTTATCGTCTCAAGTGGTAAGTTAAGGAGTTAGTCTTCACATCTTATAAGACTGTAGTCTAAACCTGAGTAAGAAAGGAAACCCTCCAAGAAAGAGCTAGATCATATGTTTTCTATCTACAATTTGGGATTCTCTTCTCAGGGTGATATTAAACTATTTAAGTACTCCGTGCAAGAATAAAGGCTCATACTTGTTTTAGAAGTTTTACTCTGGCAGCGACATGGAGTGTTACAGCTCATCTAAACTGTAAAGAAATGAATGACAAGACTAGAGTCTCATTAGGAAACTGTTTTAAGATGCCAGGTTGTCATTGTCCTCAGCATGGCCTTCCCTAAGGAAGGGACTTATCGGAAATTAATAAAATGAACTGAACTTAATTACCTAGTGAAGGGAGAAGTGGAGTCTAAGTTGGCTCTCACATTTCTAATTTTGGTTACTAGATTAAGGTAATAAGAAACATAGTAAATGTGAAGCTTAACACATCATGAATGTGGAAGCAATTTATGAATATCCAGGTGCATGGATTTACTCAAAGGAGATATATGACTCAAAGAAATTTGGCGAGTGTGTTAGTGTGGTTGAAATATTGTGCACCACAATAAACTTATCTGGGAGTCAGAGAACAGAACAGCCACTATATTAAACATAGAGGTCAGGCAGTGGTAGCACATGCCTTTAACCCTAGCCTTCTGGAGGCAGAGATCCATCCGGATCTCTGTGAGTTCAAGGCCACACTAGAAACAGCCAGGCATGGTGACACACACCTTTAATCCCAGCACTTGAGATCTCTTGTCTTGCTTGGGAAAGACGCAAACTTTTAATCCCAGGAAGTGAAGGCAGGAAGCAGAAAGGTATGTAAGGTGTGAGGACCAGGAACTAGAGGCTTTTTAGGATTTTTAAGCTTTTAGGCTTTTAGCAGAAGTTCAGCAGTGTAACAGGAATCTTAAAATTTTTTATTAATAAAAACAAATCCGGGCCAGGTATTGGGGTGAAATGCTGGATGGTCAGAGAGACAGAACAAGCCACAGCTCACCTCACCTGGCCAACTTCTCAGCTGATCTTGTTTCCTCAGCCTGGAAGCCTCTGTGTCCTCATATCCGAATGGTTCTCAGCTGAACTGTGCTGCTCAAAACCTAAAAGCTTAACCAGCCAAATGCTTCTAGTTTCTGGTCCTCATACCTTATATACTTTTCTGCTTTCTACCACCACTCCCTGGGATTAAAGGCATGTGTCACCATGCCTGGCCATTTCCAATGTGGCCTTGAACTCACAGAGATCCAGAGGGATTTCTACCTCTGGAGTGCTAGGATTAAAGGTGTGAGTGCCACCATTTTCTAGCCTTTGTATCTAGTGGCTGTTCTGTCTCTGACCCCAGATAAGTTTATTAGGGTGCACAATATTTTGGGGAACACAATACCACCACACAGCAGAGATTAATTTGTATGAGGACTCAGAGGCTTCCAGTTTGAGGAAACAGGATCAGCTGAGAAGTTGGCAAGGTGAGGTTAGCTGTGACTGGTTCTGTTTCTCTGATCTTTCAGTGTTCACCCCAATACCTGGCTCCGGGTTTGTTTTTATTAATAAGACCTTCTAAGATTCATGTTACATGTTAGTTTCTTGTCACTGTAACAAAATACCTGAACAAAACTAGGGAGAAAAACATTCATTTTGGCCCACAAATTCAGAGATTTCAATCCATGATTGGGATTCACTTGTAAGCCCATGGCATGGCAGAAGGCATGGCAGAGGAAATCTCACCTCACATAGTCAGAAAGAAAAAAGAGATGAAAAGAGACTAGAGAGAAGAATTCTTAGAGACCTTTCAAAGATATGCTCCAGCAACCCATCTTCTCCTCCAGGCCCTACCTCTTAACTCATTCAACTCTAACTCATCAGTGGATTAGTCTTTGGGTAAAGTGAACAGCTTCATGATCTAATCACTTTTCAAGAATGCCATCACTTGGAAAGCAATCCTTCCATATATGGACTTTAGGGGCCATTGTACATCCAAGCCATTTGTAGATAGCTTGCAGTTTACAATTGAACTCAGTGGAATAGGATCAGAAAACATTTAAATTCAAAAGTAAAAGAAGAAGAATCCTGTGCAGGGGTCTCATCAAAACTGATAAAGGAGAGAATTTTGAGAATAGTGAACAATGCCAAATGCTAGGTGACCAGTGCCATGAATTTTTAGAGATGGGCTATAGAACTTTAATTACATCTATCAGTTTTTTAGTACTTTTTATGAAAAGTAAATAGACAGTACAGAATAGTCACAAGCAGCCTTGTCCACATTCTTGAGTATGATGGAGAGAGGAAAGGGAAGAATCCCTGTCACAGGGAGACTCAAAATGATTTTTCAGTATTTTTGTTTGTCCCACTGCTTCTTTGCATTCTTATTGCATTTTTGTGTTAATTTTATGTTTAGCTTAAAATTTTCATAATTATCAGTTTTTTAGTGGCATGAGTTTATTTTTTTTAAATCAGGATTGCCCCAAATCAAATTAAATATAAATACTACTGAATTGTGTGATTTCCAACAATGAACAGATCAAAACATTTATGATAGAAATATATGATTGACTAAAAGGAAGAAGTTGACAGACTTTTGGATAAATTTGAGTTATCAAAATGATTTTGAAATGGGGCCATCTGTCAAAGCTTACTGATGCTCTGAGTCTGAGCAAGAGGTTATTTATGTTTTCGCACAAATAAGGCTTTAACCAACCAAAATACTTTGGAAAAACACAGATGCTTTGTTGAAATTCATTTTCCCTAAAATAATTGCAGCCAGACAAATGTTAACATCCCTCCTTACAAAGAAAAGTACTGTGCTACTAATCCTTCTGAGTGTGAATGTGAGATTATTGTGCCATTGCTGTACTAGTGTGGTGCGCGCTCTCTCTCTCTCTCTCTCTCTCTCTCTCTCTCTCTCTCTCTCTCTCTCTCTCTCTCTCTCTCTCTCTCCACTACCATCCTCACCCCCAGGAGATGCATACCTAATTATCAGGACCAATTTTCTTATTTAACCAAAATATATTTGACCTTTGAAATATATATGACCCTGGTACTTGAATCTGAATGATAAACTCAAATCTTTCTTATTTTATGAAGTATGAAAGTTTCATTCATTTTAGTTAGAGCATTGCTCATTTTTCTACTTACTACTATGGTCTTTTGGGCCACTACTAAATCTTACCAGATATACTAAAATAGAGAAAGTTTTCATAACAGAATACAGTTGTTGGATTTTGTTAATTGAAGACTTCATGTAGCAAACAGAACAGGAAGGTAACAGTGTGTATATTTTAAAACTACACAGTCCTACTTCTAGTGTGTACTCAATAAATGTCTATTAAACACACACAGTTTGTTGACTTTTGCTGGAAATCAGTTTCCAGTATTACTCTTAGATAGTAACTCACTTGTAAAGAGTAAACCAGTATGCACCCAGAACTTGCAAGAATCTGCAATGTCATCATCCATGTTATATTAATTTGAGCTTGCATAGAAAGAGAACAAATTCATGTGGTTATTAGAAATAAAAATTAAAGGGACTTTCTAATTTTGATTGCAGATTTTACTGTTATTGAGAGAGTAGCATACTATGTACAGACTTTGGTTTTCTGCCACTCAAGGCATCTTGGTAGCAATGCTCTACCCAACCCCTGTGGCATGTAAGCAACTTTGCTCAATGGTCATCATAGTACTTTGGACGTACTTTCCATTTTGCACTCCTCCTTATTCAGTACACTAATGAATGTATTAGTAACTGTTAATTGGTATTCTCTTGCCATATGAAAGTGCTTTTAGATTCAAACAGTTTATACCTATTTGAAAAGAGTGACTTAGCCCAGTGATGAAACATCCTTGTTCCCACATGCTCTTTGAGTTGAAGTATTTGTCAGAATGGAGGGTGGGGGAAATCTAGAGATTTGTGTATGTGAAAGCTCACCTGTTTTTTGCTTGTAACAGAAAATGAGTAAAGCCACTCATTTTCTACCCCAGGTTCTGTGTCCTGTGAAACAGCATGGCACACTGACTTACACTGAGACTATGCATTCCCATTGACTCAGTATAAAAATAACTACGACCATTTATTGGTTATGTGAGTCCAGCAAATAACTTCTCTCTGCCTCAGTTTCCTTACTGCTTAAATGGAAGTAAAGAGAACTGTTGTAATAACCAAATGAATGGAAGCACAGGATCTATGAACCAAAGGCTGAGGGGCCCCCAACTGGATCAGGCCACCTGAACGGGTGAGACAGTCATTTGGCTTGATCTGTTTGGGAGGCAGCTGTGCATTGGTGCCAGGTCCTGGGCTCGTTGCATGAGTTGGCTGTTTGAATCCTGGGACTTATGCAGGGACACTTGGCTCGGTCTGGGAGGGGGGAATGGACCTGCCTGGACTGAGTCTACCAGGTCAACCCCGGTCTTCGGGGGAGACCTTGATCTGGAGGAGGTGGGAATGGGGGGTGGGCTGGGGGGAGGGGTGGGCGAGAGGGGGAGAACAGGGGATTCTGTGGCTATTATGTTGAACTGAATGGTGTTGTAAAATAATAATAATAATAATAATAATAAAACCAAAAAAAAAAGAGAGAACTGTTGTAAAGATTAAATAAGGTATTATACATGACAGACTTGGCACAAGGCCTGATTTGTTGTAGTGGTTGTAGTGTTTCACACACACCAGGGACATCTGGAGGAGTAATCATAAGCAGGCAGGAGTCTCTACAGTCTAGGTAACAGGCAGATAGTGATAGTCCCTATGAAATGGAACCAAAATAATGCTTCTCTCACAAAATAAAGCTCATTCTACACACATGCATATGTGTTATCTCACTTAAACCTCAGAACAATCCTTCCAATTTGCTAGTTTTCTTTTTTTCATCAGAGAGACCTGAGACTCAGAAAAGGTCCCTAACAAATGCTTGTTAGATGCCAAAGCCAGAAGTCAGTCAAAGGTATAAGAATAATTCCTCCCACTCTCTGATAGCTGAATTGCCACTATTTGGGACTTACTGGTTTCTCTCTTATTCATGATGTGTGGCAAGTTAAAAGACCCCAAAAAGGTAGAGGGGAGCATTCCAGTACATCTCCTTCACCTCCCTGTAATTGAAAATGCACAAAATAGACAGTCAAACAGTGTTTGTTCAGCAACCAGTAGGATCCTTCTTTTCAAATACATACATATTTACAGCTGCTGTGGTACCAAGGTTTGCTTGTACTGAAACGGAGGCTTCTGCTCTGTGGAAAAGTGAATAGGGCTAAGGAGATGGCTCCCTAGCTAAAGTGCTTGCCATGTAAACTTAAGGACCTGAGTTCTGATCCCTGTCACCCACTGTCTTAGTTGTTTGTCATTGCTGTGATAAAATACAAAAAGCAACTTCAGGAAGGGTTTATTTGGGCACATGGTTCCAGAATGTAGTATATCAAGGCAGGAGCGTAAGGTAGCTGGTCACGTTGTATCCACAGTCAGGAAGCAAAAGAAAGCTTGTGCTCAGCTCCCTCTGTCCTCTATGCAATCCAGGATCCCCAATCCAGGAATAATTGCCACCTGGAGGGCCTGGGGGCTAGTCTTCCCACATCAATTAAACTAATGAAGATAACCCCTATAGGCATGCCCAGAGGCCCATCTCCCAGGGGACTCTGGATCTCCTCAAATTGATATCTTTAACCACTCCAACTACCTCCAGCCTCACAAGCATGAGAGCTTGAGTTCAGATCCCTAACACCCACCTGAAAAGCTGGATACAGTGCATGCCTAAAATCCCAATGCTGGGAAGACAGAAACAAAACAATTCCTGAGAATTGCAGACCAATGAATTTTGCCATTCAACAAGTTTCAGGCTCCATGAGAGACACTGTCTCAAAAAATAAGATGGGTAAGTGACCCAGAAAGACTACTGATATCAACCTCTGACCTCCACATTGTACTCACACACACAGATAAGCACACAGGGAGGGGAGGTAGATAGATAAAAATACTATTTCATGTATGAGATGTAGTTATCCGAATTGTACCTATATCATCTTTTGAAGTTACATTATTTATTTGTGGGGGAACACATGTGCCCTAGCTAAAGAGTGTAAGGCCAGAGCACAACTAGTAGGAATCACTTCTCTCCTTTCATGGGTGGGTCCCAGGCCTTGACCTCAGATCCTCAGGTTTGGCCGTGTGCACTTCCACCCACCTAGCCAGCTCACCAGCCACCTGAGTTATCTTACACTGAATAGACTACAGTGTCTGCGTTAATTTATACAAAAACATCCTTTCATTGCTTTGAAAAAATTGCTGGCCCTGAATTTCCTACCTTTGTCCAGAAACGATAAATTCCATTTCTGGTAATAACTTTGTTTAAAAATAGGACAGTCATGAATAATTATTTGCCACCCAAGACAATAACAAAACATGCAAAGCACTGACACCATATGGGACTCTTCACAAAGAATCAAATGGCCAGGTACTCTGTAGTGCATCACTTTTTCAAGCTGATGCACACATAGGTATTCAGGAATGCTGCTGTCATTTGGCTTGAACAAATAACTCACTGCAACATTCCCAGTATTTGTCTTCTTAATGTCAGTCATACTAGGAACGATCCCCCATGTCATCCATCCTTGTGCTGTAGCTGTGCCTCCTCAGGCTCTCTGTTCAGGCAGGAACTTATAAGGGTGCTGACGTCATCGTTGCTTTACTCCTTCCTGGCGTAGAGGAGAAGGCTCTTCAGCTACCTAGTTGTGTGACATAGTTGTGTGAACTAGAAATGCTACCTCGCTTTTCTGTGCCTCTCCTTTTATTCTTAGTGGTGTGGTCAGCCACTGTACCAGTTGATTCTTGTGTCCATTTTCACTTATCTTCATATTAATGTAAAGAAGAGTCCAGACAGTCTGAGACCCTTTTTCATTATCATGTGGCTGCTCAATAGCAAAGCCAAAATTTAGATATGCTTTTGTCATCTTTGACCTTATGTACCTACCCCTGAAGGATACTTCCTCTACTCACACTGTCTAGAGCAGTGGTTCCCAACTTGTGGGTCGAGACCCCTTTGGACAGTGAACAACCCTTTCACAGGGGTCACCTAAGACTATTGGAAAACACAGATATTTACATTACAATTCATAACAGTAACAAATTAGAGTTATGAAGTGACAACAATAATTTCACGGCTGGGGAAAATAATTTTATGGCTGGGGTTCACCACAGTATGAGGAACTGTATTAAAGGGTCTCAGCATTAGGGAGTTTGGAACCACTGGCCTAGGGAATTGATTTCTGAGGTTCTCACACAGCTCCATGCTCAGCACTCTACCATCAGTAAACTGCTCTTGCAGGTGAGAATGTTTGTCAGGTGTGAAGAATAGGTGTCGGCCTCTCTTCTCCCTCAGCATACCCGAAGAATGGCACATTTTCACTAGTAGCCTAATGTATGTCTTTGAGACTGGGGTGAATAACGAGTAGACATAATTCAAAAAACTCCCAGCCAGGGATTGATACACCCTTTCTTAAGATGTGCTGGGCAGGCTCTGTCTAAGCCCATTTCCTGTGGGCTCATTTAATACTCTCCACAGCTCTTAGATAAGATGTTATGGACTTTTTCCTGATAAAGGAATTAAACTAAGGGGTAAGGTAAGAATCTTGTAAAGATGAGCCACATACTCATATCTAGACTTGCAAACCATTTTGTATAGAGAATCGTTTGAAAATTTCAGACCTTGGGGCCAGAAAGATGGCTCGATGGATAATGGCACTTGTTTGGCAAACTGATAGCCGGAGTTCAGTCTCTGGAACTCAGGTAAAGGTGGAAGGAGACTCAATAAAGCTTTCCTCTTACCTCCATGTAGGCACTATGGTACGTGTGCACATGCATGTGTATACACACACACATACACACACACACACACACACACACACACACACACATCACTATTCTTTTCAAGTGTCATTTTTCTCTCAGGCTTCTGGGCAAATAGCCTCGTGACTTCTAGTACTTTTCATCACAGCCCTGGCCTCTCGGATTATCATAGTCCCAGCAGCAGCATGGCCCCTGGACATCAACATGCTCCCAGGTGACTGGCTAGACCCCAGGTGTCCACAGAGCCCTCGGTGGCAACTGGAGCCATGGCCACCACCCAAGACCCCAGCCTCTGCAGGGCCACAGACCCAGACATGGCCCTCAGCAGCAGCCTGTGCCTAGATGGCTCCATGGCTCCAGATGGCAGCACTAGCCACCCAGATCAACATGTCCCTGGGTATGGCACAGTCCTTGGATACTGACATGGTCTGAGGTTGCCTACCAGACCCTGATCCTCTACATGGCCCTCGATGACAACAGGAGCCCCAGACATCAACTCAGACCCTGGCTGCTGTAGGACCATGGACGCAGACATGGCCCTCTGCAACAGCCTTGGCCAGGACAACACCATGGCCCTGGGTTGTAGCTCTTTTCTTATATACTTTTTCTTTCTTTTCATTTCAAGACAGGGTCTCACTATGTATCCCTGGCTGGTCTGGAATTTGCTATGTAAACCATGCTATCCTGGAACTTACAGGGCTCCTCCGGCCTCTGCCTCCTAAGTGCTTGGTTTTCAGTGAGATACATTGGATTGACTTTGTTCCCTGCCAACATTAAAAGACTGTTCTGTGCCTCCAAAAATTTACTGTGCTGACACTTGAGTCTTAGCAATGAAAAGTGGCTGTGTCCAGCCTCACAAGTTTGTTCTGATAATTGACATGGAATTCTCTAGTGTCTTCATTTTCTGTGGTCTCTTTCTCAGAATCCTTTCCTGTTGTTCTATGCTTCATGAATTCAAGATGTGAGTAAAGATAAATTTCTTAATATGTACATTATGTTTTTGGAGTCTGCTAATTCTTTAAGGCAATAAAGGGAAAAACAATGAAGCCATGCTACACGGATACATATTTTTTTTAATCTGGGATAGTAGTATGGAAATTAATGCTTATTTTATGCAAACTAGACAGTATCTGTTAACGGACACATTACTGTCAAGAAAATATTACTTGTCTTAATTATCAGTAATGAAGCAGGGATAAGCTGCTCACTTAGATATCATGTATCTAACGACCTTGTCAGTGAGAGGCTGTGGTGAAAGGCAGTCCCGTAGATTACACCGCATTCAGCTTCTGGCCTTTGTATAGAAAGACTGAGGTTTTGTGGATGAGTTTGAAAGTCAGCTATAAATTGTGCGTGGTGTTTAAAATTGATTTAATATATTTCTTTTAGTACATCATTTTCTCATTTATAAAGACTTAATTTTATCTTTGAGCTTTAAAAAATAGGTTGTCGTAAATTTACGTTTGCCTTGCTAACTGCCAGTGGGTTTTGTTTTTGTTTTTGTTTTTTTGTTTTTGTTTTTGTTTGTAACCTTACCAAATAAAACAGTACATATATTACCATTTGTTTAACCAAAGGACACACTCGATGGCTAAAGTGTCTTTATTTCTGAATTTGCAGTGTCTGTGTTGACTATTGCAAAGGAAGAACATGAGTCTTCATAGCATCATTTCCTGTCTGAATTTCCTGAGATAAAGCTCATTTCTAGATAGGATTTCTCATGTCCCTTAACAAGCCCCTTAATGATAACATCTATCTGGTGGTACTGAGACATTATTCAAAAGATATGCAGCACATGGTGCTTTGTGCCTGTAATCCCAGCTCTTGATAGAGACCAGAGGGGTGTCAGCAGTTAAGTCAGCCTCATCTACAGAGCCAGTTTGAGGCCAGCCTGATCTGCATGAGCCAATATTGGAGGGAGGGAAGACAGGAGAGAGGGAGAGAGGTCAGTCAAAAAAAGGAGGGAAGAAAACATGGCTTTAGCTTTATACTGACCAGTAGAAGTAGCACATGTTTTAAATAATTAAGTAAGGATTCAGTGGAGGGGCATGGCAGGGCAATGAAACATAACGTGGATCTTGATTTTCTTAGTGGAACCTTTTCTTAGTGGAAAAATCTTACTCAGAGACCAGTGAAGAAATCTCACAAAATAGGAGCTGTACTATCTGAATTAAAACTTTTCTGAAGTTATTTAAAGAATGCAGAACTCAGAGGAACAGCATAGAAACTATCATAGTGCCTTTTTTTAAAAGTTAAACTGTTACATCATTTCTTACCTTCCCTTTTCTCCCTGCAGTCCTTCCATGACTCTCCCTCCTCCCTGCTCTCTCTCATATCCATGGCCTCTTTTTCTTTCTTTGTGTGTGTGTGTGTGTGTGTGTGTGTGTGTGTGTGTGTGTGTGTGTGTGTCTGCTGAATTGCTTGTGTTTATGATTTCAGGGCTGACCATTTGGTATTAGATAACCAATTAAGGATCCCATCCCTGGGAAAACTAATTTTCCCATTCTCCACACCCCTTAGTCGCCTATAGTTCTTTGTCTAGCCCTGCCTCTTTCCACATGTCTGTTCACGTTGTCCTTGTTCAGGTCTTGTTTGGGCAGCCATATTGAGGTAAAACTCCCTCGTCAGTTCTAGGAGACACAATCTCATAGCAAACTTCCTATACGACTCTTATGATCTTTCCATTCCCTTTTCCACCATGTTCCCTGTGTGTTCCCATGTTCCTGGGTCTTGGGTTCTGGAGCTGTATGGTAGATGGATCAGGGGCTGAGCACCCCATGATCACTTGATCAATTGTGCTGAGCAAGCTTCTAAGAGAAGGAACCAATCAATAGTCCTACCCAGCTATGATGCTTGGGAACAACAAAGATAACCAGGATGGTGGCATGCCTCTAAGGGTGTAATAGTGGCACTCATGTCTTTCTTGTAACCAACAGCTATCTTATTAGACTTAAGGCCCAATCAACAGGAGAGAAATCATGCCTGGTACTAGAAACCTAGCCAATTACCTGGGTCTAGTGACATTATGGATCTTAGAGGAACCTACTACCACTACTTTACTAACATAGAATAATTCCTAATTGTATTCTAAATATTTATCATTATATCCACAGAGAAGTGCAGCTCTCATCCTTCATCAAGTAAGCTTACTTGCAATTACATATAGTAAATATGTGTGTGTTTGTATACATAAACATATAGACAGTACTATAAAAGCCAGTCTTCAGAGAGGAGGCTTTCGGGTCAGACTAGCTCAGGTCCTCTATGTCCTATGTCCAAAGTGCAAGATGTCTTCAGCAAAAAGTGTTACCTTTAGTCTCTGGGAGCGAACCAAAGGCAACAGTAACCTATATTGTTTGGGAGTCTCTTAGACTCCTGTGACCAACAACTCAAAAGGAGGTTTCTCATGCCTTGTGTTGGGATTTTTGTTTGACTATGATGACACTTGGGGTAGCATTGTCAGCACAGCTAACTGAACTTCATTTAAACTATATGTTTATGTATACAAACACACACATATTTACTATATGTAATTGCAAGTAAGTCTAAATACGATTTTTATGGCTTTTTCAAACATCTTTATTGCTTATTGTCCCTCCTCCCTCCCTTTCCTATATTGACCTTCCCCCTACTTCACAATTAATGCCCCCTATGTCTCTCCCCTTCATATCAGTTGTATCCTTCTATTCCCCTCTAACATAGTGTACGTTACATGCTACTTTTTTTCTTAAAACAGGGTCTCTATATATCCCTGGTTATCCTAGAACTCACTATGTAGACCAGGTTAGCCTCCAACTCACAGACATCCACCTGCCTCTGCCTCCTGAGTGCTGGGATTAAAGGTACACCACCATGCCTGACTCCCCATGGAACCTTTTAACTTTCCTACTTTTTATGGTTATTCCAGGTTATATTCCCACATCCAAAGAATTGAATCAAGGAACCACAGATGAGAAAGAACATTCAGTGTTTTGTCTTTATGTATCAGCATTACCACAGTCAGCATCTTCTAGTTTCATCCATTTACTGGTACATTTCATGATTTCATCTTTCTTTATAGCTGAATAGTATTCCATGATGTATATATCATATTTTCACTGTCCATCAGTTGAAGGACATTTCAGTTGTATCCACTTCCTACCTGTTGTGTATAGAGCAGATATGAACCTGGCCAGCAGGTGTCTGTGGAGTAGGCTCTCGAGCACTTTGGGCACGTGCCACTGAGTGGTGGAGCTAGCTCAGGAGTGAGATTTATTTTCACACTGATGTGCATTGTGGCTGTACCAGTCGCAATCTCACCAACAGCAAATGAGGACTGCCCTTTCCCACACCCTCTCCAGCATTTGTCAGTTGTCTTGTTGATCTCAGCCGCTCTGGCTTGAGTAAAATGAAATCTCAGTTTTTATTTGTACTTTCCTAATTGCCAAGGATGTCAAACATTTTTTGAGATATTTCTTAGCCACTTTTATTTCTCTTTTAGAACTCTGTTCAGATCTATAACCCACCTTTTGAGTGGGTCATTTATTTTTTGAAGTTTTTGTTTGTTTTGGTCCTTATATATTCTGGATATGAATCTTTGATCCGATATATAGCTGACAAAGATTCTCCCCCACTCTGGGCTCCCTCTACACTCAATTGTTTCCGTTTCTATGCAGAAGCTCTTTAGTTTTATTGTTGACCTTAATCCCTAGGCAAATGGAGTCCTATTCCAAAAGCCCTTTCCTACACCTGTATCTTGTAGGGTACTTATTACCTATGTGTTCTTCTAGCATTTTCATTGCCTAATTCTTTTTTTTTTAATTCAACACCACACATTAAAGTTGGAGAGAAAAATACAAACTATTTCTCCCAAGCTCTTTACATCAACGGTGGGAAACAGAAAAACCAAAGATAAATTATAATCACATAAGTTAGTCTGGCTAATAAGTGCTATAATTGAGTCTGGGGGGAAAAGTATTGCTAAGTAGTGGGTGCTTTCCTCCACATCTTGTTACGTGGCTACTGAAATAATTTTTGAAATCTCTGTTGAAAGAACTATTTCTGAATGTCTTGATCTTTTTTCCCTCTGTGTGTGTGTATGTGTGTGTGTGTGTGTGTGTGTGTGTGTGAGAGAGAGAGAGAGAGAGAGAGAGAGAGAGAGAGAGAGAGAGAGAGAGAGAGAGAGAATATGAAGGCTCAATGCTGATGTGGAGAGTCTTCATCAATTGTTTTTCTACCTTATCCTTTTGAGTCAGGGGGTCTCAGTCAAACCCAGAGCTCTATTATATGGCTAGCCTTGCTAGGCTGCTAACTCTGGAATCATGTTCTCTTCCTTCCAAGGCTGAAATTTCAAGTGAGCTGTTGTGTCCACCTAACATTTATGGAGATGTGGGACTCTGAACTCTGATTTCTCTTAATTCACAGAAAGAGCTTTCACCACCTGAGCTATCCCCCAAGCCCTCCATGCCTTAATCTTTATATAGAAAAAGGAGGCCTTGAATATCCACATTTCAAGGGCACAGTAAAGTCCTAAGTAGCCCATTGACCTTTTAGACCTTGCCCCATTGCTTATTTTAGAAGAGTAGGGAATGATGGTTACCAGTTCTCCACTCAGGTTTTGCTCAAGAATTAGGAGCAAGGACAGGAGAAGGTGAGCAAAACAGAAGCTTTCCAGTGGGGCATTTAAATTCCTTCAGTTCCAGGACATCACACACAGTGATTGCCTCTGTTGGCACCTGCCACCTCTGCCAGCTCCGCCACTGTCTTCTTAACTAGGCTAGCTTCCAGGTCTGCATGAGGCTGTGGCTTACTGTCAGCCTCCTTCAGGACTTGTCTGTTCTAGCCACACTGAACTCAGTGCCTCTTTTGTACTCTCACAGCATCCCATAGTTCCTGTCATAACAACACTGCATTTCAGTTAACTTCCTCACCAGGTTCCACATGCTCAGTTTTATATAGAGAGACTACAAGTGCCATTGGTTGCCCCTGATTCCCCAAAGTGTAGCAGTTTCTGACCCAGGACCAGGTCAGGTGTTTATAAGGGAAGGGGGCATACACACCACACTCTTCACACTCAGGGGGTGTACCTGCTGGGTGGGTGGGTCATAAGTGGTTTCCTGTTGAGGAACAGCGACCAACTCTGACTTGAGAAGAATGATCTTTAGGTCTGTCTGTTTCCTTCCCAGGAGAACGGCAGCTTCTGCACCTCACTTTTGTCTTCCGTGTACTGAAATGAATTTTCATCTGAATTGAACACATCTGTGACTGTCAAGTGGTGATTTTCTGTCTTCACCATTCCTTCTGTGTTTTGTTGATATTCTGCTGTAGAGAAGAAATCTCTACCCATCTGTATATTCTCCATGTCAGCACAGATTGTTTAATGGTTTAGTTTCCATTATTTATTTTGATGTCCACATTTCCAAAATTTAGTGAGCATTTCTTCAGTTTGGCTCTTGGGCCTTTTCTCGTGTCTCTGTCATTCTTTTGGTGGCTTCTGTTACAATTTTATTTTCATCTTACCCTTCATATGTCCTAGCCCTAGAATTAACTATCTTACCAAGAGACCTTCCACATACGTGTGTGTGTGTGTGTGTGTGTGTGTGTGTGTGTGTGTGTGTGTGTGTGTCAGAGAGGGGATAGAAAACAATGGTATCTAGGTACAAGAAATGTTTTCTAGATCACTGTTACTCTGAGCTCTCCAAAACACAAGGCTAAGGGGGGGGGGGGGGAATGAGAATGTCTTTATGATACATTATCCATAAAGACATATTGATAACTATATCTATGTGTATCTATGGCAATATGTGCTGTGTGTACATGAGTATGTGTGGTATATAGCCAGGAATATTTACATTTATTAGCTCTAAAATTGCTTCTTACATACTTCATGTTGTGTTTTATAATACTGCACATTTTATAGCAATGTATCTGACTTCGATGAACAAGTTTTTTTTGTTTTTTTGTTTTTTTATAGAATATTTTATTTATTTTTATAATTAACTTAATTTCACATATCAGCCACAGATCCCCCCATCCTCCCTCCTCCCACCCCCCAGCCCTTCCCCCAGCCCACCCCTCCCCCCCATTCCCACCTCCTCCAAGGCAAGGACTTCCCTGGGGATTCAGCTCAGCCTGGTATATTCAGTTGAGACAGGTCCAGTCCCCTCCTCCCTTCACCTAGGCTGAGCAAAGTGTTCCAGCATAGGCCCTAGGTTCCAAAAAGCCAGCTCATGCACTAAGGACAGGTCCTGATCCTACTGCCTGGGGGCCTCCTAAATAGTTCAAGCTAATCGACTATCTCACTTATCCAGAGAGCCTGATCCAGTTCCATGGGGGCTCCTCAGCTATTGGTTCATAGTTCATGTGTTTCCATTAGTTTGGCTATTTGTCCCTGTGCTTTTTCCAATCATGGTCTCATTATCTCTTGCTCATATAATCCCTCCTCTCTCTCACCGATTGGACTCCTGGAGTTCCACCTGGGGCCTGGCTATGGATCTTTGCATCTGCTTCCATCAGTCATTGGATGAGAGTTCTATCATGACAGTTAGGGTGTTCAGACATCTGATCACAGAGTAGGTCAGCTCGGGCTGTCTCTTGACCATTGCCAGTAGTCTATAGTAGAGGTATCTTTGTGGATTTCTGGGGACCTCTCTAGCACTCTGCTTCTTCCTAGCCCCATGGGGTCTTCATTTATCATAGTATCTCTTTCCTTGTTCTCCCTCTCTGTTCTTGATCCAGCTGGGATCTCCCGCTCCCCTAAGCTCTCTTTCCCCTGACCCTTGCCCTTCATTACCCCCCCCCATGTCCAGTTTGCTCATGTAGCACTCATCCATTGCTGAACAAATCTTTATTCACTGTATTCACGTAGCTCGTGGCTTATAGACATGTTGCTCTTAGCCCCTGTTAGCTTTCATCTTGTCGGCTGGAGCAGTACTGGCCCTTCCTCTTGCCTCACCTTCTCATTCCATTCTGTTTGTGTTAGTAAAACTCTGCAGACAGGGAATGAGATAAGGGGAAAATGTGATTTGAAATTTCCTGTGGTTGCACCAATACAATTGTAAGCGTATATGGAGAACATGTATATATTTTTATTCATTATTAAAACTAAAGTTTAAAAATATATGACCTAAGTATAAGGGTTTTGAAGGATCTTTTAATTAGCTAAAATCTTCTGAAACATGCAGAGTTGAGAATAATAAGTAACTCATAGAAACATAAAGGCTTTATCTAAAATAGTTGTATATAACTAAAACTTATCAGTTTAATACAAATATGTGTTTAAAGTTTCAAATTTAAGTATACTATGCATATTTCATGCTGGAATAGACTAACAAACCACCCCCGCTACAGCTGGGAAGGTTAAACAACACTATTCAGATCTGACTTAGATATAACAGCTGTTCAAATGCCAAGGCGTATTTTACTTGAAAATGTGACCATTTAGTTCTGTTAAATATAAACTGCTATTGAGGCCATGTGCATTATTTTCTTTAAAACAAAGCAGTTCCACACATGCAGTAGAATTGTTACTAAAGTTCATAAGGTCTTTTTTTTTTCAACTGAACTTCTTTCTCAACTTTCTGAAAATTCTCTTTATCTCTTACAATCCATCTACCTAATTAGTTCTTACCAATGCAAAAAAAAATTACAATGATTAAAAAGGGAAACATTTTATGTTTATCCACAAATATACACACAACATATATAAGTGTATATGTATGTATATATAAATAATTTAAATGAAGTTATGCCACTTGAAGTGACAGTGCTCACCCCAAGAGCCATAGACTACATAACAAAACCCAAGTGCCAGCCTTGGAATGCCTCCCTTTGATCCCTGATCAGAAGAGTCCAAGAGATTTCGAAATCATCACAGAAATCCACAATTTGTCAAAATGCAAAGAGTCCCTGACCACGGAGAGCCCATCCACATTGCAACCATACACCCAAGGCTCTGGGAACGTTACAGAGAGGGGACAGAAAGATATTTAGAGTCAGAGGACTAAGACATATGTTGTGAGATGATGTTTTCTACATCTGACAGGGAGCTGAACCCATGCAATCTTGACAGTATGGTCACCTAAATAAGACCTGCACAATGACAATACCAGTTGCCATGCCAGTGTAGGTAGTGGATATCTCACAAGGTCCAATCCCTAGACGAAGAGCTATAGCCAACTGATGACTGCTTAGAGATGGAGAATTGGTTTTCCTGCAGGGATAACACCCAAGTGGTCAGCCCTAAATACATATGCATATGTAAAACACTGAATTTCTCAACAGATTATATTTACATATATGTGTGTGCATGTTTGTGTAACAGTAATAATTGAAAAGGAAACGAAGTTGAGAGGGAGTAGAGGGACAAAAGAGAGGTTGAAGGGAGAGAATGCAAGATGAAAATAAGGGAAATGCTCTACTCATATATGACATTCTCCAGAAAGCATAGTACATGTAAACAATAGTAATAGAACAGTCAAACATTAGCAATTTCTTTTACCTTTGCTGGGGCTCTGATTTGTTGTGATTAAAGTTTTTATTTTGTATTGAACTAAGTTTTGATGGTTTTATTGATGGTGGTACCACCATAGCCACATGGCACATGTATTTGGTTGTGAGTTTTGTAAGTACTATTGCTGAGAATGAAACAAAGAAAGTCCTTAAGTTCACAAAGTAATGACAAATATTTTATAGAGTGACATTGTCATTGGACACTCATGGAATTATTTGTAAATGACGGTGGAAGATCCATTTTGGTTTCTCAAGACTGGTAGTAGAATAAGATGACACCTATGGTATCATTTTCTGAGAGAAGCTTCTTAAGGCTGAGGTACAGCTCAGTGGTCAAGTGCATGCATGTGCAGACCTTTAAACCACAGCCTCAAGGATACCTGGAAGTCAGCATGGTTGAGAAGTCAGCAGGAGGAGTGGAGGAGCTGGTAGAGGTGGCAGGTTGCCAACAAGGCAACCACTGTGTATGATGCCCTCGAGGAACTGAAGGAAGTCAAATGGAAAATCTGCTTTTTTTTTTTTTTTGCCTGCTTCTGTTCTTGGCTCTCAGCAAAGACAGAACGGAGAAGTGACCAGGTGTGGTAGTTTATATCTGTAACCCTAACACTCTGGAATATGAAGTAGAACAGTCCCAAGTTCAAGGCCTACCTGGACTGCATAGTGATTTCAAGGCCAATATAAGCTGCTTAGTTAGACTCCATCTCCAAAATAAATAAAACAGGGGGCTATGGATACCACTAAGTGTTTGAACTCCTGCCTAGCATGTGCAAAGCCCTGAGTTCAATCCCCAGTACTACAAAAATTAACAAAATTTATAACACTTTACATATAAATAGAATGTCGTGTGGTGTTTTTAATACGTATGTATATTGTGTAATGTTTAAATCAAGTTAGACATAGGAGAGTGAATGAGGAATGAGAGCTATTTAATAGTTCAACCTTCGTAATGCTGCAACCCTTTAATACAGTTCCTCATGTTGTGATGACCCCAACCATAAAATTATTTTGTTGCTTCATTACTATAATTTTGCTACTGTTAGGAATCATAATGTAAATATCTGATGTGTGGGTCCAAAGGGGTCGCAACCCACATGTTGAGAACTACCTGTTTAATGACTACAGAGGTTCAGTTTAGAAGGTGAAACAGGCCTGAAATATTAATAGTGCTGATACCTGCACAACAGTGTGAACGTGTATTACGCCACTAAGCTACACTTAGAGGTGCTTACAGGATAAATGTTATGTTCTGTGTATTTTACCACTGTACATATATACTCTTTAAAATCTGACTCACAGTTTTGCATGCAGGTCTTTGACTTTTATTATAGACAGTACTTAGCATTTAATCTTAACCTTAGAAGGAACTTAACATATGTTAAATAAATGTCAAGCATCATTCTGGCACCAGGAAAATCCCTGAAAGGTTTTAATTTACTGCAACCTTTTTTTAGCTATATGACCTCTTGAAAAGTCCCTTCTAAACTTCTGTTTCTAACATATCAATTGCAGATGACAATGTCTGTATCAAAGGTTACTAGAAGTAGTTAATACAAAAGCTCCCACTTAAATTTGTATGAGGAGAATGGTATTATCCATGGTAAACACGATTTGGTGAAATACGTAGGGAGCACTGAAAAAACTACTAAGCACTGCCAATGAGTTGACACACCAGCACGCCTTTCAGTTTTTGGCTTTGGGTGGCTGCCTGCATGGGTAACAGCTTCAAGTTACCACCTACAGCTTGTGTTGCTTCTCCGTATATGTTATTATCGTATTTAATTGGCTTGCTAAGCATGGCACATGCAGAGGCTCCTGTGACTTTGTGTTTAGTTTCTTCAGACCCCTGTCAGCCTCCATGTACCCCAGTGTCTTGGCCCACATGGCCTGCTCTGTGACTGACACAGGAAATCAAAATGGAGATGCGGCATGGGAGCTCTCTGGAGATCAGTTGTTCCCCAGAGATTGGGAAGAACCACAGCAGCTTCTCAGTTGACTGTCTTAGCATGTGTATGGCTTTGCCAGTTTTAAGCAATTGCAAGTAACCAAAATGATATTTTTCAAAACGTGACAAAATCTTTGTTTTACAAAATCCAGATAAGGTGTATTTTTAACCTAATTTAACTTAGTTGTTGCTTCGTTCAGGAGAGGGTGTGAGGCAGTTACATGATTGCTGTCAGTCTCCACTTACTGAAACAGGAAATAACTAGACAAAAAGAAACCTCAAAAGACTGTCTCTTCTAGTGTCTTCTCTCCAGGGACCTTAGCCAAACCATTACCCAGCTGTCCCAGGGTAAGTCTACAGTCTCTCTGGTGGTCATACATGCTGCTGTGTCACATTTTCTTTCATTCATTCATTCATTCATTTTGATTTCTCAAGACAGGATTTCTCTGTGTAGTTTTGGTGCCTATCTCGTTCTGTAGACCAGGCTGGCCTTGAACTCACAGCAATCCACCTGGCTCTGCCTCCTGAGTGCTGGGATTAAAGACATAGACCACCACTGCCCGGCCACATTTTATTTTTATAAGGTTCATTTTGTTTTTATTTATAAGTATGTGTATCTATCTGTGTGAGTACAAATGCCCGAAGAGGGCAGAAGAGGGTGATGTGTCCCCTGGAGCTAGAGTTACAGTTGTGAGCCCCCGGTTTGGGACACTGGGAACTGAACTCTGGTCCTCTGCAAAAGCAGCAAGTGCTTCTAAGTGCTGAGCCGTCTTCCAGCTTAGTTTATATTTTTGAAGGAAGCGAAGTATATAAGTGAAAAGAAATTAGTGCAGTTGGTTTTCCTTAGGCTAAGATGCCCTCCCCTACATTAATTCTGTTTCAAGCAAGGGCCTTCACTTTGACTGTCTGAGGTGACTGACTGTGCTGGCTTTCATATACACACGTAGAACTTCGCTTCAAGATGATGTTTGCTCTCACTCTCAGCACTCTGAAAACTGGTAAAGACAATGTCGTAAACCTTAATTATATTTTTATGACCCCCACCATCTGTGCATTTTCTCCAGCTTCAGTGGTGATCGAGAATCCAAAACAATACATTTAGCTTTAATGCAGCTGTTTATTACAAATGCATCAGGCAAAGTATCTCTTATCATTTGAGATCTTGCTTTTTTTATGTATCTGATTCAAACAGAAGATACAAAACTCCTGTTTTCACTTCTTGAAACAAATTCCAATATAAAAGAAAACTTTTATAATATAAAATGAGATAAGACCTAAAGATTCTTCTGATAAAAGAGTCTCAAAGTCATCATATAAATGAATTATACTTAACTGATTTATTGGTAACAATTTTGTATTGAAACCAGCCTGAGTTTAAAATCATTGTTGTAGAGCTGGAGAGATGGCTCAGTGGTTAAGAACACTTGCAGCTCTTGCAGAGGACCTGGCTTGGTTCTTAGCACTGACAGGGTACTCACAACCATCTGTAACTCCAGTTCCAGGGACCTGATACCTTCTTCTGGCCTCTATGGGCACTCAGTGCATGTGGTTCATAGGCATGACTACAGGCAAAACACTCATAAAATTTTTTAAATATACAAATAAATATAAATTGTTGTACATATTTGAATTACAATTCAGAATCTATTTAGACATTTCAGTAATTTCTTTAAAATGTTATAAACACTAAATTTTCTCTCCTACTTTTATGATTATTATTACCTATCTTAATGAATTAGAATAATGGTTATATTTTCTTTTAAATTTTTCTTTCAAAGGAAGGATGTCAAATTCTGTCAAATGTTCAGAATTATTTTTTCTATACATATGTGACATTTGTCCTAGAATAATTGAAACATAATTATTATAAGTAGGAATACTAGTATCCTAGATAGTCTACCAGAAATAGTAACTAATCAGAGGCTTAAATTCACCGTGTAACCTATTAAAAATAAATCACAGCTGGGTATTGTGGCACATGCTTTTAATCCCAGTACTTAGGAGGCAGAGACGGGTAGATCTCTGTGAGTCCAAGGACAGCCTGGTCTATAGAGTGAGTTCCAGGACAGTCGGAACTATATGAGAGACCTCATCTCAAAAAGAAATTAAAATAAATGGCAAATGAATATTTTTGTCCTAAGTTTATCAAATTTAATGATTTATGACATTACTGCCCTTTATTCCACAGCACTAGTGTTTTATGTTGTCTTTACTAATTCACATATATTCATATACTTTCAAGGTAAGAATCAGTCAGTCTATTTGAGTAGTCCATATTTCTTTTTACTTATATGGGTTATACATGACTAATTCTATATCAATTTCCTATTGCTGCTATAATAATTCTCCACAAGTATAGTAGCTTAGGGAGTAGCATGAACTTTATAATACTAGAGATCAGAAGTCTAAAATTTAGTCTCATTAGACTAAAGTCAGTATAGAAGCAAAGCTTGAAACTTCTGGAAGGTCAACGGGAGACTCTATTTCTTCTTCCAGTTCTAGATGGCACCAGTACCTCTTAGCTTGTGGCCTCATCACTCCAACCTGTTTCTATTCTTAAAACACCTCTCTAGGACTTTAACCCAACTCTTACAAGATTGTTATTATGTTGAGCCCAAGACAATTATCCTATTTCAGACTCTGTAAATCATCTGAGCTGTAAATCATACAGACTGTGAATTAAATGAGTGCATATACAATAGCATGACTAGGTCCTTTAAAAGTTTAGTCTGGGCTGCTTAAAACAGCACTGTTCTTTTCACCAGCAAGGCCTTCATACTCACTTCTGAAGAATGAAGAAAACCAAAACATAGAGTGAGGTTCCAACTACAGATGGGCTTGCAAATGGACTTTATCTTTGTGTTATAGCCAGGGTATCTTCCACTGTCCTACCTGGCATATCAGTAACCCATACTCAGGGCTTAAAGGGGAAGCTTTTAAGGACTACATCATTGCTTGTCCCTTTTGAAAATCTAGTAAACTTCTTATTTTCTTTGTATTTTTGGAAGTTTATATGTGTATGTATGTGTGTCTGCATGAAAATGTGTACACCACCTATATATACATTCCTGTGGGAACCATGGGAGTTTCAGATCGCCTGGAACTATAGTTGCAGGTAGTTGTGAACCACCTGATGCAGGTGTCAGGACCGAAGCCTAGATCTTTTGCTAGATTTAACTCAAGCTCCAAACCAACTCAAGATAAGAATAGGCTTAATTATTGCTATGAAGTAAGAATGCTGTAGGGCACAAGTATTCTCTAATACTGTATAAAAGAATAATGCACGTGTGACCTCCATAGGCAAGCTAGCTGCTGTCTTCCTTGCAGCTGTAACAGTCTTGTTAGGAGCTTCTTACTGCCTCGCACACTGGATGGACACTCCTTTAGCTAGGGAGCCATGTTTCTCTCATTCATTCCTTGCATCCCAGCATATATTTTCTAATTTATTGAGTGCAGGATGAGACTGTTAAAGGATCTTCAAATGATCAGGATTTAGATGGACAGAAAGAAGAAAAACATATTTTGGGTTGTTGTTGATAAAAGAATAAGACCTAAATTGGTTATAAAATAACTAATACCAACAAATAGAAACCATGATTAAGACTAGAGTCAACTAAACTTTAGGGAAAAGGAGGCCACTAACAAACTTCTCACATGTCATAGCTGAGAAGAATAAGACCCAGAGAGTGAAGATTCAAGAATAGCAGCCACATCATTTCTGCATCCTGTGACTAATGGAGCTTACAGTAGACCATGTGTCAGTGAGTCTAGGCTGATGCTCTTATGAACAATGGGCTTAATTTTGCAATGATATTACCAATTTCCAATACCTAGGTTTAGTTACCATCATTATAAAGAAGTAGACTGGAAAATCCTGGTGCATTCTTTCCCTTAACTTCCCTTGACTTTAGGCTGGCAGCCCCATAAAACCATTGACGTCACCAACTATCAGTATCTAAGAACAAGGTAGCAAGACCGACTGTGAGCTGGTTTCTATTTTGGTTTGTTTCCTGTGGGACAGGGTTATATCTATCCCAAGCTGACCTCAACTCACTATGTATCTGATGCTGTCTTGAACTTCTGATCACCTCCCAGGAGCTAGAATTACAGGCACGCACCACTGTGCCTGATGTCTGAAGCACGAGGGTTCAAACCCAGGATCATACACTACCAACTGAGCCTGCAGGCCTGAGTGGAATCTAATTAGGAAGCAACTATGATAATTCAAATCAAAAGTGATAGGAAAATGATAATGTAAAATTCTCCATAGATTATCACATCTAACTATTCACTGGACATGAGCATTTATGATTATGTAAACATGAGGCAAAGCACAAAGTTGGTGATGGTGTAATAGCACTCTGGTGCATGCTGAGTATAAGTGTGTTATGTTAAACTTACAGTAGATATAAGTATGAAATATAAAATGTATTTCTTTTCAGAGAATTTTTATAGAAAGGTAGAGATGTTCCCTGAAGCATAGGAGTAATCAGAAACTTCTCTGGGACACCTTTGAAACAGATGTCAGTCTGTATCGTGTGACATTAAGTAACCTCATAACATCATGCAGAAGAGCCATAGACAAAATAGCCTTGCAGAAGTGAACTGACGGTTTCTGACAACAACATCAAGCCACCTCTCAGAGCCAGTAATTCAGCCAGGCCCATCTGATCATTTCCTTTATATACTTCTATAGTGGAAATACAAGAACAGGTAACAAGAAACTAATAATTATCTCCTTTTTGTCACAGGTTAGGAAAACTTCTCCTTAAGATTAATTCAGTCATTTTTTTAATCTACCTAGAATTATTATGTTATTCTTTTTAAAAAACAAAGCAAAATCATACGTGATCTGCTTTTCTTCTGTGTGTGTGGATCCATAAAGTCTGTGATAAGATAAAGGTCTCTTATTGCTATTTTAGACTCAGTGATTTTTTTTAATGTTTTGAATTACTTAACAAGTCAGTCATTTATTTAATCAGCAGGTAGGTACAGCTTTATGCCTTTTGTTTGCCTTTACATTATAAAACAAATGTTATTACCTAACCAGTTAAATGGTAAACCTGTAAATTGTCATCAGGTTGGCTCATACTAAAGCTCCATTTTAATGATGCAGCTGATGAAAATAAGTATCAATAACCTGAAGATGCATAGTGCTGGGGACAAAGGTGGCATTTTACATTTTTATTAACACTAGTCATTTTCTCCTGCTTGATTTCTTTTAGGCCAAGCCCAATTTCTTCTAAACCATGGGTCAGTGAGCTCAGGCTGATTCCCATGTGACTGACGGGCTTCATTCTGCACAGATACCACCAAATACCTGTCCTTAAGTCTAGTTATTGTCACTCAGAACAACCTGGGGTGGAAGAGTGAGGAAATGTGTTCTTCACTTTAATCTCACAACCTGTGGCAATACCGATGCCATTGAGTTGTGTGTATTTTTAAAGTATTGAGTCTGAAGTGTTATTAATGCAATACTAACAAAGTCATCTAAAATGCAAGCAAAAAATATCTTGTTGCCTTTCCTTGTTAAGCATCAGAGAGAGAAAAGAAAATGATTGAAGTGGTTTGGATAAGGCAAAGCTTGCATTTAGGAAGCATCTCTCATAGCCCAGGGTGAATCTGAGAAGGTTTTGCCTGGATGCAGTTGCTTCAGAGTTTCCTGCCACATCCTCCTGATTGAAAACGACATTGTATTAATAAATGAGAAGAGGCTGCTATTAACTTGATAAATAAGTACATTTAATATAGAAGATGGAATGGGTTTGTTTAAATACTTCAAATCAAGCCTTGCACTATTCTAGTGATGTCAAATACATTTTCATCTTTTAAAGATTCTAGTTAAGATTTAATCTTCAAAAATATTAATAACAGCTTACAGCAGGTAAGCTATAAAATAACACTGGATGCTGTCTGTTTAGTTTCTGGTTGAAAAGGCACAGCAGTACTGTAGTTCATTACCTTTGAAAAAAACAGTAACAAGATAATACAGCTGCTCTGATTAAGATGTAAATTCTTTCTAATTAGAATGTAAATTCTTACATTTAAATGAAGACATCAGTTGTCAGGATGCCATATGATATCTTCTCCCACCTTGCCTGAATGAAGCCCTCACTGCTCATCTAGGCACTGAAATAGTTTTGCAATCCCTTTGTTCTCTGATTCTTGTAATATTCTCTCTTCATGTTCCCTTTTCACACTGCTTTTGTTTGTTTTCCCCCTTGCATCTGATATTGTTGTGCCTTGGGATTTTGCAGAAATTTGGAATGAAAATTGAGTTCAGTCAGTGCCAGTATTTGCTTGTGCCTCAATTACTTCTGCTGAATTTTCCTCAATGCAAATAAGGCAGGTTGCATAAAGTGGTGCATGTATTTGGAATAATTAATTTTCCGTAAAATGATGGATCAAATCCAATCAACCTTCATGAAATCTAAATAATAGAATAGAGAATTAGAAATTAATTAACATTTTGTGCTGTTAATATTTCATGGTGTAAACTAGTAATAGTAAGTTTTATCTGTTGGTTCTAACTTTTTCTTTATTGAATGTTGATGAAAACCTTCTGCCTCAATCATTGCTTGCCAGAAATATCTGAACAAGAAATCCTGTATCAGTAACACAAGTGAAGGTTTCAAAGTTCCCAGGTCATATAAGCAGTCGGGGGAAGCCATAGCGTGAATGACAGACACCAACCTTTAGACGTCTGTTCCGCAGCATGAGGCCAGGACCCTTTGAACATGGTATTACATCCTTTATGTCATGTTTCTTCAACTAGATAAAGTAGAACTCTAGAGGTAAATCCGCTCAGCCAGCTTTACAGTGCTAGGAAAGGAGGTACCTAGAAACTGAGAAAATAAGTACTTTGCAGAAGTAAGGGATCCTCCTTTGACTTAGTTCATTTGGTTGTTTGTTTTTAACTGTATTTTAGGAAGTTCTGACATAAAAAAAACAGAATGCGTTGTAGTAAAGCACATGAAACCATCTACCATAGGGAAACAAAGCAAACAAACCTGAAATGATGTTGAGTAACAGTCGAACTACAGAGTACCATACAGTTGAGGCTAAGGTAGAGTTCCAGACTGTGAGACCATGGATGGTTAATGAAGGTCAGTTCGTGTGGAATGGGCAGAGAAGAGAAGAAGAGAAAGAACATTGCAGGCAAAACAGATGACAGAGGAGAGATGCAGGGTGCACAAGGGAGGCCAAGGTAGGAGAATTACATGAGTTCCAGACCACCCTGGGCTACATAGTTAGTTTCAGGACTGTCTAAAAAAATTTTTTAAATAGCCAGGCAGTGACGGCACACACTTTTAATCCCAGCACTCAGGGAGACAGAGGCAGACTGATCTTGTGAGTTAGAGACCAGAAAGAGTTCCAGGACAGCCAGGACTACACAGAGAAACTCTGTCTTAAAAAAAGCCCAATAATAATAATGATGATGATGATGATGATGATAATAAACCATCTCTTCTGCTATAAATAAAGTTATTTTGACTATCTTACCATGTTTACAAATAAGGCATCTCTAGTGACTAAAGCATGAATTACAATCATTGTTCCTAACCAATTAAAAAATGTAAATAATGAGAACGTAATGATAAAATTTGTGTATTTCATCTTGACTTCTATACCCAGTGCAATTGAAATATCTCCAGTGTTATTCACACTATGACCTCTTAAAACTATGTTTTTGCAAAATTGTAGCATTGTTTAAGTACTATATTAGTTTCCTACCACTACTATGACAGAATTACCATAGGCTTAATTGCTTTAAAAATACAGTGCTTCGTTCATATCTAGTGAGCAAAAAAAACAAAATTAATGTTATGAGGTTAAAATCAAAGTGTTAACAGGTCCATATACTTTCTGGGGTCTCCAGGGAAGGAGCCATCGCTCAGCTCTTTCAGAGTCTCAAAGCTGCCTGTGTTCCTTGGCTTGTAGCCTCTTCCTATACGTCCAAGCTTGCTGTGTTGGACTGGGTTGTCCTCATGCTATCATCTGTTTCGTTCTCTCTTCTGCCTCTCTTTACTCTCAGGACCCTTGTGACCACACTGAACCCACCCAGATAAACCAGAATCATCTTCCTGACTTAGGGCCAACTGACTAGTAACAATAACGTCTGTAACCTTAGTTACTCTCTACTGTGGACAGTAATGTAAGGTATTGCAGGTTCAGGGATTATAATGTGAACATCTTTGGGGAACAGTCAGCCTTACCACACATTTCATGTTTTGACATCAACTGCTATTTGAATAGAGAGGCAGAAGAGCTACTTTTCTGACTCAGATAGGAATTTTCTTATTTAAAATCTAATATTTCTCACAAGCTGAGTTTGAGAAGAAAGAAATTAGATTTAATACAACACATGGCAATAATTACACAAACACATATAAACATTTTTCCAAAACTATATGCTAAAATCAGTTGTTGTGACCAAGATGCTTGGGAGACTAAAGCAGGAAGGTGCTCTGCTTGGGGCCACTGAGGCTACTGTGGTCTACATAATAGGTTCCAGGGTAGCCCAAGCTACATAGTAAGATCCTGTCTCCAAAAAAAACAAAAGGTCAGATATACTATATACCTGTAACCCCAGCACTTGGGAGGTAACAGCAGGAGGATCAGGAAAAATGTTACTGAATGAAATAAAAAATAAAAGTAGTCATTGGGCATGTATCAAAATATTGTTAGACTAGCATCCCAGAGGTTGGCTTCCCTCATTAGGTAGAGCTTGACTGACATCAGCATGAGCCTGGGGCAGGCGATGGTGAGAAAAGCAGGGACTGATCAGGAAAGACTGCCCAAGCCCAGGGTGGAAAGACAGGGAAAGCTGAGGGGACATGGAAAGGGAAAGAGCCCTCTAGAAGGAAAGTCTCCTAGCAGCCGAGAATCAAGAAGGCTAGCATAACAGCAAATGCTGGGAAGATGGCCTACGTGCAGACAGTATTCCCTTTACATAGAGATACTTCAGTAAGAATGCTAAAATAACAACAAGCCATGCTTAAGGCCCAGGAGTGCACCATGGCCATATCATGGCCTACCTATAAAATCTGCAGTTTTCTGTAAATCTCTCAAGTCAGACTACAAACTTGTTGACAATAAAAACATGCCTCAACCCCCTTGTGACCTTATCTAGTAAGTATTCCTTCACCCCTTTTTAGTCTGTGGAGCTGCCCTACTGTCTCATTACTGAAGGGGAAAAAAATCCTTAGAAGCCCTTTAGGTTGTAACCTCAATGTCCACCAAAATTGTATGTATGGCAGTTATTAAGACATGTACTCTGTTTTGGGAAGCCTGCGCCCATACTTAAGTGTGCACTATGCTTCCCCTAAGCATAACTCTTTGTATTAAACCCCATATTTAAACCTATGTTAAAAAATTTTTGCCTAACAAAACTCCAACTTGATAGATAGATAGATAGATAGATAGATAGATAGATAGATAGATAGATAGATAGATAGATAGATAGATAGATAGATTGATTCAAAGCAAGGGCTAGGAAATTAGCAGAAACTATAATAAATAATTTCTAGGAATATTGCTCTTTGATCTGTAAATGTCTCTGTAATCTGGTACATTTCTCTTTTAGTAAAGGACCACTGGAAACTGTGGGTAAATTTCCTAAGGGTATAGTAATGAGACCCCCCAGAGTCTTCACTGCCCGAGGCTGAGTTCTGTGAAATGTTACCTGCATCAATCAAACAAGCACTTCTCCCAGTCCATGAGTGCCAACACATTTAGAATGTAATGGACTAAACAAATGGAAGATGTGATTCCTATCTTCAAGGCACTGTAGTTTAGTCCGAGACTGAAGCTAAAAACATGCAGGATAGTCATCTAGCAGAGTCAGACAACCTTGGGTTGGAATCTGTTCTTTTAATGCTTAATCTTTTATTGTTTACATGTAAGCATAGGTTCCCTTTCCTACCTCAGAGGTTTGTTAGATAAGTATACATTAGATACTTAGACCAGGATCTGGCACATGGCAAGCACTCAGTAAATGGTGGCTGCCACGATTGTAATAAGTTCATACAGCACAAGGGCTGAGTTAATGATTACCCCCCACAGAAAGGTCAGCAGAAGACCAGAGTGTCAAGCCAGAGCCTGTATGTTAGCATTACAGGTATCTGGGGACACCATGAGGAGCTTGTCAGTGTTGTAACTAAGTTGACTGAGCTAGGAAAGAATATTAGCTTTCCAGTTCCGAACACTCAGCCATTCATCTGTGCCTCAAGGTTTCTTAATTTACAGAATGGGATAAATACACCTATATTTATGGAATTCATAGAATTGATCGAGGAGATTGAATGAATATGCAAAATGCTTGAAAGTGTGTCTAACTTATAATAAACGACATGTAAGTGCCCTTAATATCAAGGATGCATCTATGGAATCCATATTCAGTGACAGCGTGCAGTTGTCAGTACTGATAAAGAACACAGGTAATCTCGGTTTACCACAGCAGTGCAGGTGACTTGCACAGCTGGGCATTCCAATTGTATGGACATTACACTCTCAGATTTCAAGTGCCTGCAATGCACCTACTTTGGGTGATGTAATATAGCAAATGCTCTCCCATCCTGTAAACCACCCTGTTAGGTCAGGAGACAGAGATGAGGATAGATGAAATAAAGACCAAGGGCTAAAAGAAAGGCCAAAGGATGGTGTGGTGTTTTCCTCATTCTTCGGTCTCTCTCCACCTCATTTTTTGAGACAGGGTCTGTCACTGAACCTGGAGCTTGACAGTTCAGCCAACAAGCACCAGGGGTCTGCCTGACTCCACGTCCCTGGTACTGGAATTACAGGCACAGTTACCGTAGCTGCTTTTTACATGTACACTAGGGATCCCAAATCAGCAAGCACTTCATCAGCTGAGCCATTGGCCCGGCCCCCTCTTCACTGGTAATTTTTATATAGAAAGTAACCATAAGGATGAATTACGTGATGTGTGAATTATAACTCTATTAATTTTGTTTTTAAAACATAAACAAATATTCTCACTAATGATATATAAGCTGAAGTGGCTAGAGATAAAATGTACTGATATCTGAAACTTTGAGATTTTCTAATACGTTGACAGACTGATGGATGTACAAATGCTTAAATATTTAAAGAAACAATAAAATATAGAGGAAGGAAAGTTGCTCAGTCTCTGGTGATATTTATGTGTGGGTTCTTTGTAAAAAGTTAACTTTTTATATTTGTAAATTTTTAAAGTAAAATACTGCTTGAGAAAAATCATAGTGAGACCACACACAAACACTGCAAAATCAGTAGAATGTTCTTTTTTATTTTAAGGGGGATGATGGTTTAGGCCTAGATGTTACGGTATACAACTATAATTCCAGCACTCAGATTGTAGAGGCGGGAGAATCACAAGTTCAAGCCTAGCCTAGCTACATAGTGAGACTGTCTTTATAAAAAGAAAAAGAAAAGAAAGCCTAAATAATAAATTTTTTTCAAGTATGTTCATTAAATGTTCTGGTGTAGTTCTGATGAAGTGAAGTTATACTGACAAGTTCTTCACCCATTTTTGTTCAAGTAATTGGATAATTACCTGGTAATAGAAGAGGCTGAAGAGAAGAGCTAGGCATAGAAGTGCACCACAATTCCTGTGACTGTCGAGTCAAACCTTTGAGACAAATCATTGTAATTAGCACAGTCCTGCTGTTGGAAGATCTGCAGCTCTAAGCGAACGTGTAAACAGCCCCATCTCCATTTCAAATACCGTTCACTCTGTTGAAAGTGTAGCAAGGGCTTTTGATTTTTTTTCCTTGTTTTTGACCATGGCATTGTGCCCGCTGCTTACTTTACCTGTGGAATCATGAGGGATCATTATTGCCTGCCCAATCACAAATCATTTGATGAGATTTGTAAGTTTTCTACTAAAACTGGGGCTCAGTGAGAAATTTATATCATAAGTGAGAGGAGACTAACCACCAGTTGAGGTTGTTCAGTAGAGGAAATGAACATTAAAATGGCTTCTGAAACATACACCCATGGCTGTCACTGCCACTGTAGGATCTGGACTGGTAAAAACCAAGCAGTAGAGCTGGGAAGAAAAGTTGGAGAGAGTGCCAGAGCCTGAGCAGATTCGCACTGCAAGATAAGGTGAAGGGGAGCTAAGTGCCAAGGAGCAGATGGGATGAAGTCATGTCCTCCTTGCTCTCTTGCCCGGCAGCAGAAGCCAGGGCCAGGGAGTTTATGATGGTGGGGGCAGGGGCAGGGCTGCTGTTCTTTGCCCACAAGGCCCCATCAGTCAGATGGCTCCTAGAGGCTCCTTGCTCCCCACTTAGTGTTGGAGACTTTGATTCTTATCTGTGGCAGCTTTGGAAACTGAGTCACATTTTGCTTAAGACTTTCTCTTCCAAGTACATATCCAGGTTTTGTTTGTGTGACTGAATGATGTTTTGTGGAAAGCTAACTCTGGACTAGGATAAATACCAACCTCCCTTCAGCAATTGTGAGTTGGTTCTGAAGTTCCTATATCAAGGCTTTGATGTGTCACTGAGTGTAAATCTATTCTGATGCAGAGTGCCTTATGCCAGTAGGTTCTTCCATATCTTGGTGTGGCTGTTAACCTGTTGCCATTAACAGAAGCATCAGATCATTGTCTGTTATCAGGGTGTAGCCACATTCATCTTTTCTGTTTTACCACAACATCTTTTTTGGTTTGCTGATTTTTGTAAACTATTTGGCTCCCCCTCCCCCCCCCCCAAAAAAAGATCTTTTTTCTAAAACTGCATACACATCCTGATTTTCCCTTCAGCCCATGATGATGCCTCCCAACTCCTCAGCTAGAATCTGGATCTGTTTTCCATCATTCAGCACACTTTTGAGCAAGTAACAAGTCTTGTGGGAAATTCTGTGGGAAGCAGATTCAAAGTTGGCAGACCCTGGGGACAATCAATCAAAAACTATGAGGGAACAAATAATGAAATGGTCAATTGAGAATTCTGTTGAAATACATTATGTAGTGACAAAACTAAAATCATGTTTCTAATTCATATACTCGTGATACTGCTATTATGTTATCAGGTTGGATCTGTCTATATGGTATAAATAATTGGCAACAGCATATCAGCCCCTCAATGCTACTCTTTACTGCTTACTCCCTAATATCATAGTCCTCTCAATTGCCCCCCCCCCGTTTTCTTATACACCCAGTACAGCCTGGAGTACAGCCCATTGCCAACAACTTCAGCAACCTTTATCATAGAAAATATTGATTTAAATTGTGGCTAGAAAATTATTCTTTAATTTATATCATTACCATGTTAAAAATATACATGGTTTTTCAAATATCTTAATAATTAAAATGTTCCTTAGATTAAAAAAATAAAATTAAGGTATTATTTTTGCTTTCATTTGTTTTGTATGTTCATCCATTCATCCAAAAGACTAATGATTAAGACTGAAGAATTCAGGGAGGAGGTGGTGTATTTTCTCTATACAAATAGAAGACAGTGGTAATCTCAGAAATATTGAGCACGTATGAGTATTTTAAATTAGAGACATAAGAAGTTCTTGCTGCCTAAACACAAAAACCTGAATCCAGATCCCCCGGGCCCACCTAACAGCCAGGACCCAGCTTCAATTCTCAGCCCCCACATGGCAGCTCACAACTGTACATAACTCCAGTTGCAGAGGATTTGACATCCTCACAAAGATATACATGTAGTCAAAACACCGATGCACAGAAAGGAGGGAGGGAGGGAGGGAGGGAGGGAGGGAGGGAGGGAGGGAGGGAGGAAGGAAGGAAGGAAGGAAGGAAGGAAGGAAGGAAGGAAGGAAGGAAGGAAGGAAGGAAGGGAGGGAGGGAAAGAAAAAGAAAGAGAGAGAGAGAAAGGAAGGAAGGGAAGGAAGGAAGGGAAGGGAGGGAGGGAGGGAGGGAGGGAGGAAGGAAGGAAGGAAGGAAGGAAGGAAGGAAGGAAGGAAGGAAGGAAGGAAGGAAGGAAGGAAGGAAGGAAGGAAGGAAGGAAAAGTCTGTAACCCCTGTACTGGGAGAGTGGAGACAGGTGAAAACTTGTAGTTTTCTGGCCAGTCGGTGGAGCCTAATCAGTCAGCTTCAAGTTCAGGGAGAACCATTCTCCAAAAGATGGAGAACAATAGAGGAAGACCCCACCATGAATGTCCACTCTGTTCTTGCTTACTGACTTCCTTGAGAAGCCTGGACTAGATAGAGCAAGAATGTGGCAGAAGGGGACTAGCAATCAGTATCCACCTAACTGCTGACTTTATTTTCTTTTTTTCTCTCCCTTCTTAAAAGTGAGGTCATGTTTCTTTATAAATAATAACATTCACTACAATCATTTCATTTTAATCATAATTGCTATTTTTAAATTATTACTTTAACTGAACTTCCAAAATCTTGAGTAATTGAAATGGAGGGATTGCTATGTCGGCTTGTCTAACTCATCTCTTCAAAATACAGTTCAAATTGCTGTAAAATTCCTTTATTCAAATGACCAACAAGATGGATCCTAGTAACTCATTACCTTTATTTGTTAGTTTTATAAGTTCCAGGGCAAGGAATATGACTTATTCCTTCCAATGATTTTCTTTATTATTATTATTGTGTGTGTGTGTGTGTGTGTGTGTGTGTGTGTGTGTGTGTGTGTGTGTGTGTGTGTGTGTAAGTCAGAGGACTGGCAAGAATCATTTCTCTCCATCCACCATGTGAGTCTCAGGCATTGAATTCAGATCGCCAGGCTTTGTGGCGAATAGCACTACACGCTTGGCCATCTCATCCATTCCTTCACTGATGTTCTCCATAGAATAGATGATGCCCTATAAAAGCAGAAAATAAAAAACCAAGGCCACCATTTTAACGAGTTGGCTGAGAAATTCAACTCAGGGTGACTTCTCCACTTTGCTCTATGAGTATGACTTTACCACATACACAGCTTTATGGTCAGATGCTTATTAATATTTAGTGTTGTTTAAAACTGAAATCCAGAATGCAGGCTAGAATCTCACCTGCTGTTTACCAAATGCAGGACCTCACTATTAGAGACGGTAAAGGGGTTGGAGTGGAGTCTGACTCTCTCTCCAGTGTGTCACTCTAGGACAAAGCAGCAGACACATTGCCTGTTTCTTTACAGCTCCTCTTAGAGCAGACTTGATTACGGCTACTTTTCTGACTACCTTTGAGACTGCCTTTCAGAGGGCCCTGCACACAGAGGTTTGCTCCCCTGCCTCTTGCTGATGGGTTCTCCTAATAAGAAAGATTGCCATCTTGGGTAGAACACCAGCAAGCTGAGTCAAGAACAGTTCATTCATTTTTTTTCCTGCATCCAAAACATCTGGATATGCAGCCTGCTTGCCACGCCCTTTCTCTGCCTTGTCTTCCACTGCACTGCCGTTCTGTCTTGCTCCATGGACACCGAGACAACGCAGAGTGTTCTCTGCCTGTGCCGATGCTGAACAGGAGCAGCTAGCCTTTTAATCCTACAGGCATAGTCTTTGGATCAGTTTCTGAATCCTACTCGCACCTTTGAGACAGCTTCAGGAGCTGACATTCCTGTACCGAAAGCACTTACCTCTTAGCAAAGGCCCTTCCTGACCTTTTTCTTCAGGCTTCTCTCGTGGAGGCAGAGGTGATGGCTAGGGTACATTTCTCACACACTTGGCAAGTATCTGTGCCCACTTGCTGAAGCCTGTCATTAGGCCTCATGTAGTCGTCACTATTATCAGGGATGGCTCATCAAGTCAAGATGATACCAATACCAAGTCAATACCAATCTACAATTCTCTATGCTGTTGTAGTTATGCTGACAGTAGTAGTTTAGACACAGAGCAAGATCACCAAGAAACATTCACATAGTTTAGAGTAAATGTTAAGCTGGGGGTGGTGGCATAAACTTTTAATCCCAACACTTGGGAGGCACTCAGATTTCTATATGATTTTGAGGCCAGCCTGGTCTACATAGTGAGTTCCAGGCCAGACAGGACTACAGACTCTGTCTCAAAAAAAAAAAAAAAAAGTTAGTGCCTCTGCCCTTTGGGGGGGCGGGGAATCTAAGATTCTACAAATGATATATCAGTAAGACTTTTATTTTGGAGGGAGGTTGGTTTTTCAAGGCAGGGTTTCGAAAGAAAGAAAGGAAGGGAGGGAGGGAGGGAGGGAGGGAGGGAGGGAGGGAGGGAGGAAGGAAGGAAGGAAGGAAGGAAGGAAGGAAGGAAGGAAGGAAGGAAGGAAGGAAGGAAGGAAGGTAAAAAGGCTTTGTGTTTAGAGTCCTTTTTAACTTTAAAATGAGTACAAATAGAAGTTTTTTCCCTTGGGGAATGAAAGTGGTTACCCATAATAACCAATAACTAAAATTTTGTTAAATTATGAAAGGCAGATGTTAATTACATTTTATATACAGAGAATTTTGAGGATTAAAAATACCAATTTATTGTTTCAAGCTAGCTCTCATATAGAAGGAAAAAAATGGGAAAATTGAATCTCATTCTTCCTAATTACATACTCCTCCTTAAAGGGGTAAAAGATAAAATAACCACTTTCATTGAATATCAAAAAGACTTTTCCTTTGTTTATGAATTATCCCCAACTTCTCAGGAGACCTAGCGACAAAAGCTATTGTATTCCCTCCCATTCTTGGACCCAGGTCTCTCCCTTCTACATAATTATTAATGTCAGTGTGTATAGTGAATATATCTGTCTTGTCTTTATACTTTTAGAAAGTATGCCCAGTTGAATAATAAAGCAGCTGACTCAGAAAGACAGTGACTTGCCGTTGTCACAGGACAGATGATGACAGAGAGTATGTCTTAGCTTCTTTGCAGCACAAATGCCGCCGAGCAGCCAGCATTCAGAGCAGGGACCCCATATGCACATCTGCCAAATAACAGATTGGTGAGCTGAGGAGTGCACAGAATCTAATTCCTACACCTACAGCATGTTTTCCATTGAAGAAACTCGTCTATCTGAAAAGAACAGTGCTTGTAATTTTAAATGAAGCATGAAATACTGCTATGATATTATTTTTTAAGCCAACCTTTAAAGGAAACATGCCTTACCTGCAACAATAGACTTACTGGTGAATGAAGTTTCAGTAGCCGTTTGCCAGCCAGGTGTGGAGCACACATGGGTAATCCCAGCACGTGGGAGGCTGAGGCTTTCTAGTCTAGGCCTGTCTGAGCCACATCCTGACACAACCCCACCCTTAAAAATTAAAATCCAGAATAAAACAAAGACTTTGCTTTTAAATACTAAGTTGACAAAAAATTCTTCACTTTGTTTTATCATTTCTCTTATGTTACACTGTTTGGGTCAATTATTTATAATATACATATATATTATATATATAGCAGTTCTAAAGAGTTAAGTTTGGAGTTTTAGGGTTGAAGTTTTTTGTTTGTTTACTGGAATCAGATTTATAGTTTTGTGTTTTTTTTTTTTTACAACTCTCTCTGAAAGTACTACTTCTAGTAAAGAAGATGATATTAAAAATACAAAGGAAAGAGTGGTTGCCTCGCAGGGCAAAAATAGGAAGTTAGAAATTGAGGACACTTTCCGGTTTTATTTTGTGCATATATTTATAACATTTTTATATTAGTGATTGTAACCATGTTACATTAGAATTTTTCAAAGTTCATTCAAGTTGCCTTTAAGCAATAATAGCATATAATTATCAGTAGGCATGTATAGTTTTGTCTCTAAAATTCAAATATTTTAAACCCATAAATGCCATTTTTAAAGTTTGTGCGTGCCTATCACCTAAATTGGAGCAAATATTAACATTTTAGGAAAGGAAAATTCTTTAAAAGTATATCCCAAAAGTTGACCTGTTAACCAGTAGTCAGCATGGGCTCTCCGTCTGTCCTGCCTGGGCCACTGCTGGTGTAAAAAGTAGCATATGCTACAGAAGCTCTACAGCTCTGCCCAGTCTCCGCTGCATAACAGCTGTAACCATGGGTTGCTGGGCAATGGGCAACACAGCAAACCCAGCTCCCTTCACTTGTGCATGTATTTATCTAGATTAATGATGTAGACCGTCATAAACAAACATGGTATTTGTTATAGAAATAGGGTAGCTAATGCATTTCAGGAAATTTTAAGATTTTCCTTAGCGCTCATGTGTACTTTCAGTGCTTTTAACCTTGAGAGGGATATAGATTGTTTGGAAACCAAAATTAAAGGTAGATGGAAAGAGTACAATCGGATCTACTCACATCATGATAAATCACACCCTGAATCTAGGAAGATAAGCTGGGTTTTCTATTTGAATTGTTTCCTGGCAAAAAGAAGTTATAGAATAATTCATTTATATTGAAACATAGAATAGTCGTATGCATTGGAGGATGAAAATTCCAATTCTTAGTGTTCATTCTCCACCAATACAAAGGAAACTCAAAGCCAAAGGAAAATATATTTAATGAGAAAAAGAAAAAAATTCTAGCTTATGCTAGAATGTGCTTGTTCATCTGTAAGGGCTAAGAAAAGTCTAAGTCCAGAGTGTTGAAGCTCTTTTAAAAGGTGGGTTGTCTACTGTCAGTCATAACAGCTATGTGCATCATATTAACAGTTAGAACAAGGGTTCCAAGGGCTCTGAACAGATTGTTCCCACAATCAGTATCTATGTACTGTTGGCACTAAAAATACATATGAGTCCATCTTCTCAAGCTCTATATAACAAGCATGTTGGCAAAAATAAAATGAAATAATACATAAATAATTATGTTTGAGTGAACTGTACATCACCCATGATGCACAGGCTAATTAAGGCTTTAGATCACAAAAACTATTGTTATATTCTTCTGTTCCTTTTGTTTGATTATAATAGTAATAAGTAATAGTAGGAAAGATCTGGGGTCTTTTTATATGGATAAGTGCTTGAACTAGTTCATGAGTTGACCTTTTTTCTAGTATAATACAAAAACTGACCACCATCCTTATATGCTCAGCCATTTCCATCAAATTACCAATGGACTTACTCAAAATTATCATACTACTTGTAAGGAAACTTGTGAGGAAGCTTGTACGAATGCCCTTTCCTAACGTGTTTCTGTTTTTTCTATCTTGTCTACATATAATTCATATTGACTAGAGCACCATTAGTTTGTTTGAGATTTGCCTACCTTCAAGTAGTTTTGTGGCCATTGTTCAATGAGAGTTTAAAAAGCCCAACTGAGCTGGGTGATGGTAGTGATGTCTTTAATTCCAGCAATTGAGAGGCAGAAGCAGGCTGATCTCTGTGAAACCCTGTCTCAAAAAAAAAAAAAAGCTCAACTGAAGGGGAGCCAGCCTAATAGTAACAATAGCAAGACATTAGGCTAGGGAGCCCAGCTCCTCTTTCCTCCCCAGAGACACCAATCCAGCAGTTCAGGTGCAGGCCTCTTGGGGAGAAATCCAGAAACCAGTCAGGAGGGTTGCAAGGAAAGACAAAACCACGTGTGCATCCTCTTGTCAGAGCCTTTCAGAGAGTTCACGTCATTTGTACTGCTACAACAAAACACCTGATTGGATCATCCATAAGTAAAGTTCATTTTCATTTCTCACCCTTCTGGGGGCTGGGAATGGCTGCTAGGAGATTCAGTGTCTGATGGAGACCCATTCCTCCTCAGCTCTCCCATCTAGGTGTCTCATGTGTCAGAAGCACTCCTGACAGGCCTGCCCATTTTCTTCTGGCCCTGCTCTCCTTCAGGAGACTGGCTGTCATAATTTAGTCACCTCTCAAGGGCCCCAGTTCTTAATATTATTGTCTTTGTGATTGTATCAGCATGAATTTTAGAGGGGACATCAATTTCTGAGGAAGCTTCCAGCTACTTGATTCTTTCTGGGAAGGAAAAAGAATGAACCATACATCTAGGCGTCCTGACTTTGGGGAAGAGCTGCCCAAAGAACTGCTTCCTGTGTCACTTCTTTAAGAGTCTTGAAAGACTTTGCATGCTTTATGTGCATGGGGGCCATGAGAAGAAACAGACCTAGGGGAAGCTGATGTGGGACAGTATAGCTTAGTGGCTTCTGGGTAAGAGAAGAATGGAACACACATCCAGCATTCCAGCTTTTGGGAGGGGCAGCCAATTTCTCTCTAGTCTGACTTGGGAAACTGATGGAACTACAAATACTCTAGATGCCTAGGGACTACTGAAAGGGAGGAAAAGGGGGATGCGCCTGGGTTGTGCCCTGCTGATTGAAATGACCTGAGTTAAAGAGACACTGGGAAGAGGAAGGAATAAACAGCTCCTTAGCACAAAGAATCCACCCTATCCCTCCAATCTGGGAATCTATTGACATACCACAGAGAAGGGTTGATAGGTCCCAGAACCCCTGGCTGGGCTGATTGGTAAAAGTCTCTTCTTATACAAAGCTAGTCTGAAAAGACTGGAAGAGGTGACTGGTTTTCTTGGCTTTTTTTTTTCAAATGTGTGAATGCCTACACAAATTTACAAAGACCATGAAGAACCAGGGCCCAGCATGATCAAAGGAACAAACTAAATCTCTAGAAACAAACTCATAAGAATTATATAAATAAATGGAGATATGTAAATTACCAAAAAAGAATTGAAAATATCACAGAGATATTCTGCAAGCTTGGGAAATGGAAATGAAAATTTCAACAAAGAAATATAAAGCAAGATAAAGAACATAAACTGGTTTTGCACCTGAAAGATGCAAGAACTCAAATGAAAATTTCAGTAGTAGGTTTGGCAGCAGAACTGATGAAGCCAAAGAAAAAATCAGTGAACTGGAAGAGATGCTACTTGAAATTACCCAGTCAAAGGAGCCAATTAGGAGTGAGAAGTGTGAATAAAGCCAAAGGAATTTAGGAATTTTCATTGCAGACTGTCACAAGAGAAAAAAAAAAAAAGAATGTTGTATAACAACAAATGGATAATTTTACCAGGAAGATATAAATATGTTTGCACCAAATGCTTAAAACAGACACTGCTAGAACTGAATTAGACAGTAAACAAAATAGCAGGCTATTTTATCAGTGTGTGTATTATCCAGACAGGTCGACAACAAAAAGGAACTTGAGCAGAACACAGAGACCTACTAGACATGCACAGCAGCTCACTCGACCACAGCAATATGCCCATTCTTCTCAAGTGTAACTGCAGCATCTCTCATGAGAGCCACATGTTCAATTGCAAAACAAGTCTTAACAACTTGAAGAGTCAGATCATGCCAAGTAAATATCTGATGTTAGTGGAATGAAACTACACAACAATAGCAAAAAGAAACAGGAAAACCCATAGATACGTGAAAACTAGACACCTTGAGACAAATAAAGGCAAAATCATAACCTATGAAAGTGTACTTAAACAAAAAAAAATATCTGAAATGAACAAGCTAAATACATAGGGCACTATTGTAGAAAAACACAACCAGGCTCAAATTAGTAGGAAGGAGGAAACAGTCAATATGTCAGTTATTTCAGAAGAAATAAATGAAATTGAAAATACGAAAAAAAACTAAGAAATAATGTTTTGAAAACTTCAGTGAACTGGCAAAACTTTAGCTGGACTAAGAAAAACAAGAAAGAAGACTCAAGTAGATGGACTCAAGAATGAAAGAGGAGGCATTACAACTGATACTACAGAAGAAAAGAATTAGAAAGAAAAATGACAAGACAAAAATTGTTTAAGAATGAACTTATGGAAATATATAACCTAACAAGACTGAACTATGAAGAATTTAAAAAACTGAACAGCTATAGCTACTAAAGAGATTCCAGCAGCAATCAAAAATCCCTGCAACAAAGAAAATCCCAGGAGCAGATGGCTGCACTGGTGAATTCTACCAACATTTTGAAAAGAATTAATGCCAATTCTTCTCAAACTCTTCCAAAAAAAAGTGAAGAGGAGGGAACACATCCAAATTCATTTTATGAGGCCAACGCTACTCTTGAGAGCAAAGCCAGAAAAATATGCCACAAAAAAAAATTTCTCTGGCAATATAGATGCAAAAAATCTTCATTGAAAACAAAAAACAGCAAGCTGAACTCAACAGCACACTGAAAGCATTATATACTATGATCTCTGTATCCTCTGAGATACAGAGATGTTCCAACATACAAAAAAATAGTATGGCATACAACACTGACTGATCTTCTAAATAATTGCAAAAACTCATTTGACAAAAGTTAACATACTTTTGTTTGCCTTGGCTTGGCTTGTTGTTTTTGTTTTTTGTTTTGGTCTCTTTTTTTTTCTTTTTCTTTTTCTTTTTGGAGTCAGAGCCTTGCTATGTACAGCCTTAGCTAGCCTGGTACCCACCATGTAGCCTAGGCTGGCTTTGAATTCCTAGAGATCATCCTGCTTCTGCTTCCTGAATGTTGGCATAATAGGTCCATACCAACATGCCTGGCTAAGTTAACATGTTTTCATGTTTTAAGTAATAACCATGGATAGAAGGAAATTATGTCAACATAAAAATACCACACAGGCCAGGCTTGGTGGCACATATCTTTGATCACAGCACTTGGGAGGCAGAGGCACGTGAATCTCTGAGTTCAGGACTGTGCAGGTCTACATAAGGAGTTCCAAGACAGCCAGAACTATGTAGAAAGACGCTGTCTCAAAGCAAAACAAAACAAATACCATAAAGGAAAAACACTCAGCCAACATACCAATGAAAGGTTGAAAGCTTTTCCTACATATCAAGACCAACCCAAAACCACTCGTCTCTTCCATTCAATAATACTGGAGGCTATAGCCAGAGCAATTGGGCAAGAAAAATAAATACATAAAAAGCATCCGTGTCAAAAAAAAATTGTCTCTGCTTGAAATGGCATGGTATTATATGTAAAAAGTGTTTACCTGTACATATACCACACAAACAGAGCTAATAAGTTTATCAGTGTCTCTGGATAAAGGCAGACAGCATACAAAATTTAGTTGTATTTTTGTATACCAGTAGTGAGCAATCAAAAAAATCAAGAAAACAAGTTCAAGTATAAGATATCAAAGTTTTTAAAATACTTAGTAATAAAGCTAACAAAGGAGGCAAATAATTGTCGACAGAAACCTACAAAACTCTGCAAAAAGAAAGTAAATACAAATAAAAGGAAGTCCTATGTCCATAGATTCGAAGATTTACAGTTTTTTAAACATGCTACTCAGTAATCCTCAAATGCAACACAATTCTGATCAAAATCCTAGTGGGAAAATAGAATAATCCTAAAATTCATCTAGAATGGTGAAGGATCTCAAATAGCAAGTAGGAAGAGGAAGGAAAGGCTGAAGGCCTCAGATTTCCTGATTTAAAACTCTAGTACAAAGATATAGTAACCAAAACAATGTTGCACCAACATCAAGACACATACACATACTTAATGAAACAAAAGAGAAAGCCAAGAAGTCACACATATACAGTCTAATGGTCCCTTACAATAGCACCAAGAATTTACAGTAAGGAACTTAGGACATCTTTAACAAGTGGTGTCAGGGAAACTGGATATTTACAAACAAGAGTGAACTTGGCCTGTAAAATACACCATATACACAAATGAACACAAAGTGGGTTAGAGACTTAACCTTGAGGCCTGACTCTAAATTTTTTAGACAAAAACACAGGACATATCCATGACTTCGTGGACATGTTAAAAGTACAGGCAACAATGCTGGTGAATACCTGGTGTCCCCAGAGGATTGAAAGTTTGGAACCAGTCTTAGCTGTGTAGGGAGACTTGAGGGGTATGATCTAGTGATCTAGGTCAGTTATAGAGTGCTTTCCTAGTGAGGCCCGGGGTTCCATCCCCAGAACTGTAAGTGGATGGATGGATGGATGGATGGATGGATGGATGGATGGATGGATGGATGGATAGGTAGGTAGGTAGGTAGGTAGGTAGGTAGGTAGATAGGGGCCCAGGGTTCCATCCCCAGAACTGTAAGTAGGTAGGTAGGTAGGTGGGTGGGTGGGTGGGTGGGTGGATGGATGGATGGATGGATGGATGGATGGATGGATGGATGGATGGATGGGTAGGTGATAGGTAGATAAATAGACAGACAGATAATGAGTAAATAGATACATAAGCAACAGGGGGCTGGAGAGATGGCTCAGAAGTTAAGAGCACTGGCTGTTCTTCCAAAAAACCCAGATTTGATTTCCAGCACCTATATTGTGTCTCACAGTTGTCTGTAACTCCATTTCCAAGGGATCTAGCACTCTCTTTTAGCTTCTGCAGGCATCAGGCATGCACAGGTATGCAGACATATATGCAGGCAAAACACCCATACACATAAAACAAAAACAATTTTTTTAGAAACACAAACAACAAAAATAAAAATAAGCAAATGGGTTATCAGACTAAGTATCTCTCAATTCTGAAAGAAATTAAAAAGCACACCTAGGCACATGAGAAAAATACATGCACATCATATACATGATAAAGGGCTAATATCCAAAATATGTAGAGAATACCCAAAACTACATAATAGCAAAAAAGATAAATTACCAAATTTAAAAGTGAGCAGAGGCTAGTATGTAAATGACACAGTTCCTGCCTAACATGGGCTGTATTCCCAGAACTGCAAAAAAAAAAAAAAAAAGAGGAGGAAGAAGAATTTAATAGAACTTTCTCCAAAGAAGGCATACACATCACTAATGGGTTTATAAAAAAGACATACTACATCACCATTCACTGGGGAGGATAGGGAAATAGTGAAACCTTTGTACATTATTGCAGGAATGTTAAAATTTTGTGTGAATTATGGAAAAGTGTATTTGGACCTCACGCGGGAGAAGTAGAACCTCTGTATGATGCCCAGCAACCCACTTTTAGGAGTATTTTACTAAAAGAATAAGATCAGAATCTCAAAGAGATACTTGCACTCCATGCTTGTTACAGAATTATTCACAGCAGCCAGGAACTGGGAACAACTCAAGTGTCTGTGAACAGATAAATAAACAAAATTGGCATAGAATGTTCTAGAATATGCCTACCATATATGGTACAATTGAATGCCTGTGAGAATGTGGTACTAAATGTAATAACCCAATCATTACAGACAGTACTGCCTGATTCCACTCATTAAGGATAGTAGAAAAACAGGCAGACTTGTCAAAAAAGAGAAATACTGCCTTGTGGGGGTTGAAGGGAAAATAAGGAATTGCTTTTTAGTATTAATAAAAAGGCAAAATGAAAAAGTTCTGGAGATCTGTGTTCAGTGCTGTGCTCAGAGTTAACAAATCATTCATTGAGGTGAATCTTGTTTCAAAACAGAACACTCAAGTTTTTGAACGTATATGCAAACATTTTCATAATGGAGGAGAGTAGTGTTCTAAGACAGGTTTGTACCAAAAGGGTACTGCCAGAAAAGTTTAGCAGTCTTCCTAATAAACACAGTTGACAGTTAAAACTCTGTGAACCTGATGATTTTTTAAAACTAAACATGGCTAGTACATTGAAATACAGTCTAAACTAAGTCAGTTTAGTTTTATTTGTTAGGGGGAGTTACTTCTTTTTGATTTGGTTTGGCTGGGTTTGGGTTTGGGTTTGGGTTTGGATGTTGCTGTTTGGTAACAGCTCTGACTGTCCTAGAACTTGCTTTTAGACCAGGCTGGCCTCATACTCAGAGATCCGCCTGCCTCTGCCTCCTGAGTACTGGGATTAAAGGTCTGCACCACCACCACCTGGCTAGATGTTTATTTTTAAGCTGTGAAATACCTATTTAATTATCAGGAATTTTTTGGCTTTTTGAAACCTCACTGAGATTTGTAATGACTTATAAATATTCCAAGTAAGAATTTTTTTATGCTAAACTCAGAATCTGGTTTTCTGACATGTGTAACATTTCACAAAACTCTACTTATCTTTCTTGTTGGTATCCAACCTCATTAATAATGAAAAGCTACTGTAACTAGAACCTACTGCATTTCTGTTTAATAATTTTTTTTTTTACTAAGGATTCATTTTGTAGACTCTTGTTAAATTCTTGCTAGATCACTGTGATTTTAAAACTGTGAGGCCTAGTTTTCTAAAGTTAAAGTGTGAATAATACTGAAATACCATCTACTCACTAACACCATAGGTTACGTTTATGGCTTATTACACTTTCCCCTCCCTCTGTGTATACTTGCCAGAACACAAGCAAATCCGCAATCTGCATGACTAATATCACCCTTTCCATTTAGTTCACATAAACAACACATATTTTTCAATATTTACTCAGAGCCCTTATTAGCTTAATCACCACTCCAATTCTGAAAATGAACATCAATATCTTCTTTCCAGTTTCACTGACACACTTTTCTCTGGGGCTCTGAAACAGCAAACATGGTTGCCAAGAGAACCTTTAAGAAAGCCAGTTCTATCTAGAGTCTATGTAGTTGGAAAAAGCATATAGCACTGACTCTGAAATTGCACTGAATTATCTGATTTGGCTCTCTGACCTAATGTTAACCAAATCATCTCCAGAGCCATAATTAATTTTCACTTAGGAGGCCTTTAAATGGACTGGGAAAAGATGATTTCCCCTCTCAAATTTTTGCAGTAATGCTTCCTTCCATGTACCATTAAACTGTTGGCATGATTTAGTCCCAGAGGATAGATTTTTGTTTGGCATTCTAAGGAATTTTGATATATTTAAGAAGGTGAGAAGTACACATTGGCATCATTTAAACAACATAAGTCTAAACCCTATTGGCTTTTACATGCCAAAGATCTGGAATGTGCCAACTGTTTAGTACTACACACTAACTGTTCAACTCCGTAAGTGCGTTTCAGTAAAATGGTTTGGTGTGTTTTATCCTGAGTTGCTTAGATGCAGTTACATCATATGGTGCATTCATAACGGACATGGGTTGTCCATAGCAATAAACAAATACAAATAATGGCAAGCTAGCCACTCTAGACCTCAGTAAAGTGTGAATGTTGATTTAGTGTGAGGAGCCTCTTCAGCAGTTTCTACACTGCCAAAATCAAAAGAAGGGGGGAATAAAGCTTAAGGTTGTTGGCAGCAATGGGTCTCCTCAGTGCTGTAAATGGAGCTAATGTAGACTTTCATTCATTGAGGAAACATGGCCTTCTCTCTTATTTCCCCGTGTTCAATATATCTGCTATGCATTCTAAGCAGACCAACAATGTGTGTGAGAGAAGAGGAGGGGACAATCTCTGTTTCATGGTCGACATCAAGCTCCCATTGGATAACCAAGGTGGCTGTTTGAAACAGCTGCTGCTCTTCCCTAAGCACCATGGCTCACTAGCAGTGTCGCCGCCCTCCAAAGGCATATACCTTCTCCCGGTACCTCAGTCTGTGCTGCTGGAAGTTGACTATCCGTCCCTTTGTAAGTCAGCATAATGTAATATGGGTTCTCAGGAGGCTGAAGTGGAAGAGTCAGTGGAGCTCAATGCCAGTCATAACTCCAAATATGTCCCAAGGACAGGTGCTTTAAACATAGCATTCTCTCTAGGGGGTGGAGGGCAGAGAGTTACAACAGTGATTAAAATGAGTTTTGCAAGTAGTTTAGGAAGCAGGTAGTAGAAAGTTAAGTTGGAAGATGAGTTAGTGTCAAGCCTTAAAAGCCTATTGAATACTTAGTTTCAGACAACTCCTACAAAATCAGGTTAAAGCACAGCTATTACTCAAAATTATACTTGGAGTATAGCCAGAAACATAGCTTTTCTAAGAATCTATAAAACAGAGTAATTCACAGCTGTAGAATGAGTCCCATGAGATAATCAGCTGGTGGTAATTTTAGAACTCCCTCGGTTGTTTTCCTTTTCTTCAATGAGCCAGTTCCTTGATTGCGTTCTCTCACAGTGAGGAGGGAACAGCTCATCCTCTTAAATGTCTGAGTATCCAGGATCTTACAGCACAGGCTTCTAAATGGCATTTACCTTGGTGGACACGGAAATGAATACCACCAATGTTTTTTTTTCTCAAATAATTCTCTTCTCCACTTAGTGAGCTTACTAAGGTAAACCAGTTGATTGTCAAACAGCCATCCATAATGAAGTGTAAAATTGTGTAGTATTGTGTCTGTGATTGTGGCTCCGCAAGGAAGAGTCACTTGGGTCTAACTAAAAGAAAAGTGCTAGGACGTGGCCGAACTTAAGTGTAGTATAATTAGGACAATTAGTGTAAGGCCATTGAAAGAGGAAGAGCTTCCTGTTAAGAAAAAAACTGAACTGAAGCAAAGAGGCAGGCCTGCCGGTCACACACTTGCAGTCTAGAAATGGACGTGACTAAAGAAACTACTTACTTATTGGAGAAAAGAACTGATTTGAGAACTACCTTGAAAGCCATGGAGCATATGGAAAAGCATTGTGGGATCTCGGCAGTATCTAAAACAGCTTTTAACAAATCCTAGCATGGAGCTAGTGCCCAGCACACATTGGTGGAAATGGAAAAGACTCCAGTGCTGTTATATCTGAAGTTACGAAAGCATCAAAAATTCAGTTGAAGGTTAGAAAGAAAAGAGACCCTTCTAATAAGAAGTTAACAAAATCTGATAGACACACGCGCGCGCACACATGTGTGTCTCTTTTACAATCATGCTGGCTTCATTCTGAGCTGTTTTTCCCAGTAACTCAGACCGAAATCTTTTATACACGTCCACACAACTATTACTCCAAATTGCTTCCTCTGTCAGTGGTTTCTAACTGTGACAAGTGACCTTTTAAACACACAGTATTTAACTTTTATTTCTCTTCTATCTTTGGAACTTGGAAGCTTCTCCATGTCTTTAAACTTTATTAGGAGTGTGGCTCAAAAGAAATAAGGAATTATGAGTAAGAGAAGGAAAACTGAGAAATACTCAAAACTAAATCCATAAATTTAGCCACATAGTCATCACTGCAACTAGAAAACAAAAGTAAATTGTTTAGGGTTTGTTTTGTTTTGTTTGTTTTTGTGGAACACATTTTAAACGTCTGTGTTCACTGTCTTGTATCATGTAGTGAAGTGCCTCCCGGGAGCTGGCTGGTAGGTTGATAGGCAGGTAAGGAAATAGGTGGGTAAGCAGGAGGCAAGGCCATCCTTCTCCAGCCTGGTTAGTGGTACAGAGTGGTACTGGAAGCCGCCATCACCATGGGAAGCACAGGCCCTCAGCAGTTACAGTCAGGATTTTGTTGTTTTGTTTTCCTAGACTTTGTAGGAACTAGTGTGCATTGTTTTGTTTTTGTTTTTGTTTTCTTTTTTCCTGGAGCCTCTAGGAAGAGCAGCTGCTTCATTTGTAGCTGTTCCCTAACTTTCTCACTCAGAAGCACCTACTTCTTCCTGTAGCCCTTCCTGGGACAGCCTGAGGTACAGAATATTCTGAGTCCTTCTTCATCTTGCCTAACAGGACAGTCTGACCTAAATGACTGTGACATGCTCTTATCCTTTGCTCAGCTCATTTCCACAGAGATTTCCTTCCATAAAAAAATTAATTAATTAATTAAATTGTTAAGAGGTATTGTGTTCTGAGGTGGTGTTTTACTTGAACATTTTCTACTTTCTACCCAATTTCCCAGAGTCCTAAAGGAATAAGAAATGTAGGCTTCCTTATTTTTGTTTCCTATTGGGGTATCTTCCTGCGGGCTTATTTTTTGTTCTGTTTTGTTTTCTTAGATACGGTTCATTTACGTGTCTTCTGTTGTGAATAAATATTAAAACTGAGGCTTTCTTTTAGCTTTGCTTCTTATGCTCACCCCAGCTGTTCAACTCCTAATGCAGTTAACACATCTTACTCATGATTCACCTTTCCTTTAGGCAGACAGTATCCACTTGACTATGCAGAAAGAATCTCCCTTCTCTTCCTTAAAGATCTCTGCAGGACTGTTCAGCCTTCAGTGTTTACTCTCTGGTCAATATCTTCATTTACAAAATATCTTACATTATAAAGACTGAAAAAACCAAGGAACTCCTAGAGAACAACTCTTTTCTTTTTTGTATGAATAGAGTAAGTCTTAAGTATGTAGTGTTCATATCCTAAGGCCTCTCTCAACTCAGAGTAAGATACAAAATTTAAAGGATGGCTGTCTAATGTGACAGTTGGCTTTGGCCTTTATTTATAATGCTGTGATAGATGTAGCCAAGACAAAGCCTCAAGTTCTTTCAATCACCACATTCCTGCATATGTCCTACACTTTCCAACTAGAAGACTAATTTTAGATAATCCTTAATAATCATCTTTCAAAGCCCCATCAATGTGTCTTCTCCCAGCTCTACATTTGAGAAAAATCTGAAAAAAGAGAGGGAAGCAAAAAAAAAAAAATCTTCAGACAGTCTCACTGTGTAGCCCTGGTTGGCCTAAAGTTCATATGTAGACCAGGTTAGCCTCAAATTTGTAGAAATCCACCTGCCTCTGAGTTCTAGGATTCAAAGCTACCATGCCTAGCTAGGCACTAAAATTTTAATTGAAGAACTTGAAAAGCATAGGAAACATAGTTGTTGTTAATATCATACAGGGAAATGCATCATCCCTGGCAGATGGAACTTGGAAAGAAGACAACAGCATACCCAGACTTTAATATTAAGTGGGTGGTAGATGTTTTTGAATTAGTGAAATGGATCAATGAACCACAGGCCTGAGGCTCTATCTCCAGTGTATCCTTGCTTCTAGTGCCAGCCAGCTTCTTGTTAATAGTCAGATCTGATATAATGTAGAAAGTATCCACTACATCACCATCTTTCAATTTGACAGTTACAATGATTTGACAAAATTCTGAAGAAAAACAAAAGACTCACCAAAAATTATGTCTTACAACACAGGAATGCAGAGCTATGAGAGTCAGCCTAGTATCTGCCTGACTCAGGGTGTTTCCGTGCAGTCACTGAAAGGCTTGCCTAGTATTTACTTCCCAGAGTGTAGTCACAAGAGGAGATGCCTTGGAAGGAGTTAACAATACATCCCCTGAGATTTGGGTTGACCTCAGGAAAAGCAGATTTCCAAGCAAGAACAAGGGAAGTCTAAGTCTGGTGCAATGGGAGAGCTCTTGATTACATTTTTGCTTCTCTAAATTCTTTCCAAAGCAGACTACAGATTTTTCTCGGATCTACCACAGCAAGCATGGTCCTTTCAGGGACGGTAGTTCAGAGCGGCAGCCTGTTGTTTGGGGGCTGCTAAGTGTGCGTGCTGCTCCTCTTCCACACAATGTGCTACACATCCTTCTCCCCACTTATCCTCACAGAAGCTCTTCACCTCTCCATGTTTCTTTGCAGAGATGACAAGGAGCAGTGGTTAATAAGCTCTCAGGGTTTCTGAGCATCCCTCTTCAGCGCTCATTTTCTGAAGTTGAAAACACTCGTGCATTTACACACATGCTCACTAAACTTGTCAGAGGTGAAGTGCTTCCAAATGCCACTTGAATGTGATTGAAAGACCCTGGGCCTGATGGGACTCATAACAAGATGCTAGGCCTAACTGCTTCCTTTCTAAGAAAAGGAAGCATCCTGGTTTAAAAAAAAAAAAAAAATGACCCCAAGAAGTAGAGATAGCAGTTTATTGCATTTCTATATAAATATCTGCTGAGCAGACCTCATTAAGGTAGAAAGTAATAAAAATGCTGTGTCGTGGAGCATGTACTAGAAAATTATCACCATTTTTTGGCTCTATATGAGGAATCAAAATTTATTTGACTTAGTGCTTTAAGTTTCAAGGCTAGAGTTATGTCTCTACCATCCCTATCGATATAATTCTCTAAAACATTTCAAGACAGTACTAAACAATTTTATACTTAATGTCATTGATAAACCTTATGTTTATTTCAAGTCAAGGTGCAGTTAATATTGTTCCTGAATGATGTGGTTCTGAAAGCCTTCCAGCACAACCTGAATTTACTCAGCTCAGTTTTCACCTTCTAATTTCAGAGGGTGTTAACAACGCCATCCCATAGTTGAGCTTCCCACCCCTAGGTAAATTCCTCAAAGATTATCCTAACATTCCTAGCCTCTAATTTAATCTGTGTGTCACACTTATGTCCAATGCTTACCAGTGCAGCCGTGAAGTCTGTTTGTGTTGTATAGTATAGGAAAGAGGGCAATGGTTAGGGATCACGTAGGTAGACTTGCAAGAACTTGGGATTAACTCCTGAGGTTTGTAGATGGTAATTGTACCATATGTCTCAACTGAACTACACTATTATCCCCACAGAAGCTATCAGCCTAGAATGTTCTCTTCTTAAGCATTGTTTTTATCCAGCACAAGTTTTGTCAGGTAGTGTTTGTCACAAGGTATTATGCAAGGCCTTACCTCATACTAAAATATTTTGGATGAAAGGATTTGGCTTTGATTTTCATTTTGTTACTGGTACATTGACAAGGTGGTAAAACTTTTAATTTTAAAAAAAATAACATTTAAAGACATTAAATAACATGTCCCTGGCATATTATATATTTAGTTGTCTAGGTCCTAAGTTTTCAACTTACTTTCATTCATCATTGTGTTCAATAAAAATTAACAAACTTCCTTGATATTTCAATTAAATGACTCTACATGCTAAGAACTAGTCATGTATGCTGGTGCCTATAAAATGACAAGCAAAAGTACATTTTGCCTAGTGTGCCCACATAATACATTAGTCGTTCCAATGTCCCTGTTCATATTTCCTTTTAAGAGAAAAAGCAAAATTAGAGAATTTATTAAAAGTTTATTACTTGATCCTAACCTGAATGACTAGAGACAATCATATCAACATTAGCATTACCTTACAAGGGTTAAGAAAAAATATGTCATTTATAGAAATTCCAACTATCCTTTCATTTATTTATTTTTTTTTTGGGGTTTTTGAGACAGGTTTTTTCTGTGTAGCTTTGGACTATCCTTTCATTTTTCAAAAGGGGTTGTCATAAAAGATGTCCAGAGTAAGAATTCACTTTACTGCTAACAAGCCTCTAAAACATCTACTTCTCCTGCTGAAAAGACATATGCTCTCATACTGCTCAGCAAACTCTAAGACAGCCTGCGGCTGTGTTTTCTTAAGACTCATTTGGAGACTTAAGAGCAATGGCTGCTCTTCCAGAGAACCCAGGTTTGATTTCCAGCCCCTGTATAGTAAGTAGTTCACCACCATCTATAACTCTGGTTCCAGAGACTCTGATCCCTTCTGGCTTCAGTGGGCACCAGGCAAGCACATGGTGCACAGAGATGCATTCAGACAAAACATCCATACATGCAAAATAAAAATAATTTTTTAAAAGACTTGTTTTTATGCACCAGTACCATTGCATTTTGTTTAATGCTTCATACTCTTAAAGGGGCTTTCTTTGTTTGAGACAGGGTCTCACTGTACAGCTTAAACTGTGTGATCTTGTGATCCTCCTGCCTCAGCCTTCTGAACACTGGGGCTGTAGATATGTGTCACCAAGCTCTGTGTAAGTGGTTTCAATTAACCACCTTAGCAGCTCGTGTGGATCAGCTGAGTGCCCAGGTCAGCTCATCAAAAATAATGATGACTCTGACTGCCGTCCTTGGGCCCAGTGCCACAGGGTTAGAAACTGGGTCTGTCTACACAGGTACTCCGAAAACTTCAATCTCGGCAGAGCACTGTCTCCTCTCTTCAGCCTGTTTTTCTAAAAGGGAGCACACACCACCACATTACATGTAATCTTGATAGTCTAGGCCCAAGGGCGGGGGAGTAATTCGTTTTTACTGTAGGCTTTGTGATGTTTTTCAGGATGCCTCTGTGACTTGAAGGAAAATTACTTGAAAGTCTGTCGTAAAGATTGGATTAGATCTTCCTGCTGTCATTTTCTCTTCATGCGTTGGCAAGCCATTTCCCTGAAATACAAGTGTGTTAGTTTAAGGGTGCTACATGTTTTTTAGTGTGGAATTTTAAAGACGTAAGGGAAATGTTTGTATTTCAAAGTGGCTTTTCACTTTCTACAAGACTCATAATAGGTTCTACTTAAGTATAATAATTCATAACAAATTTGATTTAGATGTAATTTCTCAGAACTAAAGCTACCAGTAAATCCCTATACCTTGACAACTCCTTTAAATATCCATTTTATTTTAAAAGAAAATTAACTGAGTTATTTTTACCCTATGTACATTGTGATTGTTAGACTAAAGCTAGGAACCTTTTTTACTAAAATTGTGTGCATTTGGTCACATACAATAGTGCCTTTTCCATCCAAAATTGTCACATACTAGTTAGTCGCTATTTTCAAACAAATAGCTTACTACATTCCCATTAACTGTTCATCTCTAGGAGTAGGGAAATAAATGACATGTTTCTTAATATTTTATGAAAGCTTAGCTCTCCTAAAACTTGAGCTGTATGTTATACTTTCTGATAAGGTTAGACGTCAGCTTTTTAGGCTATTTTATCAACTCAAAAGGTCAGTAAGATGCTACTCAGAGCAATTAAACAGGTTTTTTAATAGAATGATATATTCAGTATTCAACTTTATTATTTTAAGTTGCAAGAATAGAAACCGAAAGAATAATGATGAACAGACTTGGTCACTGGAGTAAAATTTCCACCTGTCATGTGTATAGCAACAACTTTGTAAAATCTCCATAAGCAGGGGTGGGTGTTTCTGAAACCAGAAATAAATCAGATTAAAAATATAGACTCCACTAATATGGGCATCATAGGATAGGGGTGGAGTGGAGAAAGGACAATAGGAAGTTGTATCAAAGAAAGTTAAAATGAACATATAAGTCATTTAGGAACTATATTAGG